>NC_081395.1:11744758-11973379 GCF_030684315.1 Stegostoma tigrinum | reverse complement strand
CATCCGTTTCCTTTAGGAGACCTCGGCTTGAACTATGCACTGTGTGATTGTTACGTACATGTTCAGCAACTGTATTGGACTCACCGCATAAACACAGCGGCTACAAGAGCAGGTCAGAGGTGGGAGTCCTGCAGCGAGGAACTCACCTCCTGACTCCCAAAGCCTGTCCCACCATCGACAAGGTACAAGCCAGGAGTGTGAGGGAACACCCCCCACTTGCCCCTGGATGGGGGCAGCCCCAACAACACTCAAGAAGCTCAACACCATCCAGGACAAAGCAGCCCCCGCTTTGATTGGCACCACATCCACAAACATCCCACTCCCTCCACCCACCGACGCTCAGTCGCAGCAGTGTGTGCCATCTACAAGACGCCCTGCAGTAACTCACCGAGGCTCCTTAGACAGCACCTTCCAAACCCACCACCACTTCCATCTGGAAGGACAAGGGGCAGCAGATACATGGGAACGCCACCCCCTGCAAGTTTCCCTCCGAGCCACTCCCCATCCCGACTGGGAAATATATCGGCCGTTCCTTCAGTGTCGCTGGGTCACAATCCTGGAATTCCCTCCCTAAGGGGCATCGTGGGTCTCCCCACAGCACACGGACTGCAGCGGTTCAAGAAGGCAGCTCCCCACCACCTTCTCAAGGGGCGATAAATGCTGGACCAAAGAGCAACCGCATCCCACATGTGAATGTAAGACACCTCTCTAGTGAGTAAGCGCCCATAATGCATATTCTCAAACTGTCACATTCTTAACACGTGTGTGTGCTCAGACATGTACGCACCCAGAAGCACATTTGTGTCCGCGCAGACTGAAGCACATGCATGCGTTCTCGTGCGCACACATATAGACGCCCGGAGCCCCACACAGACATACACATTCCCTTTCTGTTGAGTGGATGCGCGTGTAAATGGGATACAGTCTGGGGCTTTGTGTTCAGGTCAGCGGGAAGCGAAGGTGGGGATTTCAGTTAGGTCAGTCTCTGAAAAGCAAGTGAGGCACCAGTCACACTCACTCTCGCTGTCTTCCCCGCCCACAGCTCCCTCGTCACCTGTACCGAGTCTGGCCTCCTCAAGGTGTGGAAAGAGGATTCAGCCGATCAGGTAGGAGGCATTTCCCGTCTCGACTTGGCTGATCCAGGGCAGGGCTTTGGATGTGATAACTCGCTGCAGTGTTATCTTCCCGCAGTGACCACGCATAACCCTAATGACCGTTCCCTCTGGGCAGGTACAGGTGGGCCGTGGGGTGTGTCGAATGCGTCAAGACCCCGGGAGGCCGGAGCGTGTGGCAACTGGAGGGAAGGAGAATGACCTGAAAGTGTGGGACCTGCAGAGGCTGCAGGAGCCTGCGTTCAAGGCAAAGAACGTAAGTTGTGTGAATGGGGGATGTGATATCCTCTTTACACCTGCTGTCTCTCTGACTTTCTCTCCTCCCCTCTTCCCCGTGTCTATCTCTCTCTCTCCTCCCACCTACCACCACTCCATCTCCCCCTCTCTCTGCCTTGCCTGGTCCCCAGCTCCCCCTTCTCTTCATCTTCCCTCACACACTCCCTCTTTATATCTCCTATCTATCTCTCCCCGAGTCTCCCTGTCCATATCTGCTTCCTGTAGCTCTTGACTCTGTGATCCCTCATCCATTGAGCGATTTTTCTGATTACATAGCATTGACCTTCCACTGAGTAACTGTCAGTTCACTCCCCACCCTTGCTGTCGAACCGTTCTTCGTTCTTTTGTGGCCTGAGGGCTAAACTGAACATTTATTGCCCATCCCTAATTGCCCTCGTCAAGGTGCTGTTGAGCCACCTACAGTCTCTGGATAGTGCCGTTGGGAATGATGGATCAATATTGTCCTCCTACGAAAGGAACCAGTTTGTAAAGCTTCAGCACACAGGGTCGAGACAAAACTGTGTTTTCCACTGTTGCTGTGTCACCGACGGCTTCAGTTTCTCCTTCTGTTCGCGGCTTCCTTTCTCAACTTCTGGTTCATTTGTTCTTTTGTGTTGAAGGTCCGTAATGACTGGCTGGATTTAAGGGTCCCCATTTGGGTGAGAGACATTCAATTCATACCCGCTTCGGACACAATCATCACCTGCACTGGGCACAGCCAGGTATGCCCAGCTCCCGACCTGCTAGTAGAGTCCGTGATTAAGAAATTGTCTTTTTATCTCAAGAGGGTTGGAATATAAAAGCAGCGATGTGCTTCTGAGACTTTATAAAGCTCTAGTTAGGCCCCATTTACCTCAGGAAGGACATACTAGCCCTGGAGCATGTCCAGTGGAGATTCATTCGGATGATCCCTGGAATGGTAGGTTTAACATATGATGAACGGCTAAGTTCCTCCTGGTACTCCAATTTGCTTCCACAGTCCAAAGATGTGCAGGATAGGTGGATTGGCCATGTTAAATTGCCTTTAGTGTTCAGGGATGTGTAGCTGAGGTGGTTATAGGAGGATGGGTCTGGGAGGGATGCTCCCAGAGTCAGTGTGGACTTGTTGGGCCGAAGGGCCTGTTTCCACACAGTAGGGATTCTATGATCTATGATCCTGGGATTGTATTCATTAGAGTTTAGAAGATTGAGGGAGATCTAATAGAAACTTACAAGATAATGTATGGCTTTGAAAGGGTGTATGCTGGGAAGTTGTTTCGGTTAGGCAGGGAGACGAGGACCCGTGGGCACAGCCTTAGAATTAGAGGGGATAAATTTAAAATGGAAATGAGGAGACATTTCTTCAGCCAGAGAGTGGTGGGCTTGTGGAATTCATTGCCACGGAGTGCAGTGGAGGCCGGGACGTTAGATGCCTTCAACGCAGAGATCGATAAGTTCTTGATCTCACAAGGAATCAAGGGCTACGGGGAGAGTGCAGGGAAGTGGAGTTGAAATACCCATCAGCCATGATTTAAATGGCGGGGTGGACTTGATGGGCCGAATGGTCTTACTTCCACTCCTATGTCTTCCATGGGACGAGGTTTGTTTGGGAAACTTGGACGATTTGGAATGAAGGATTTGTTTCCATTCTGTATAATTCTGACCCTATGACCTGTCCCCACCGGCACTGTACCCCAGTGTTATACAGTGACAGACCTGTCTCCACCGGCACTGTACCCCAGTGTTAGACAGTGACAGACCTGTCCCCACCGGTACTGTACCCCAGTGTTATACGGTGACAGACCTGTCCCCACCAGTACTATACCCCAGTGTTATACAGTGACAGACCTGTCCCCACCGGTACTGTACCCCAGTGTTATACGGTGACAGACCTGTCCCCACCAGTACTATACCCCAGTGTTATACAGTGACAGACCTGTCCCCACCGGTACTGTACCCCAGTGTTATACAGTGACAGACCTGTCCCCCACCAGTACTGTACCCCCGTGTTATACAGTGACAGACCCTGTCCCCACCAGTACTGTACCCCAGTGTTATACAGTGACAGACCCTGTCCCCACCAGTACCGTACCCCAGTGTTATACAGTGACAGACCTGTCTCCACCGGTACTGTACCCCAGTGTTATACAGTGACAGACCCTGTCCCCACCAGTACTGTACCCCAGTGTGATACAGTGACAGACCTGTCCCCACCGGTACTGTACCCCAGTGTTATACAGTGACAGGCCTGTCCCCACCAGTACTGTACCCCAGTGTTATACAGTGACAGACCTGTCCCCCACCAGTACTGTACCCCAGTGTTATACAGTGACAGACCTGTCCCCACCCAGTACTGTACCCCAGTGTTATACAGTGACAGACCTGTCCCCACCGGTACTGTACCCCAGTTTTATACAGTGACAGACCTGTCCCCACCGGTACTGTACCCCAGTGTTATACAGTGACAGACCTGTCCCCCACCAGTACGGTATCCCGGTGTTATACAGTGACAGACCTGTCCCCACCCAGTACTGTACCCCAGTGTTATACATTGACAGACCTGTCCCCCACCAGTACTGTACCCCAGTGTTATACAGTGACAGACCTGTCCCCACCCAGTACTGTACCCCAGTGTTATATGGTGACAGACCTGTCCCCACCAGTACTGTACCCCAGTGTTATACAGTGACAGACCTGTCCCCACCGGTACTGTACCCCAGTGTTATATAGTGACAGACCTGTCCACAACCGGTACTGTACCCCTGTTTTATACAGTGACAGACCTGTCCCCCACCAGTACTGTACCTCAGTGTTATACAGTGACAGACCTGTCCCCCACCAGTACGGTATCCCGGTGTTATACAGTGACAGACCTGTCCCCACCCAGTACTGTACCCCAGTGTTATACAGTGACAGACCTATCCCCACCGGTACTGTACCCCAGTGTTATACAGTGACAGACCTGTCCCCACCGGTACTGTACCCCAGTATTATACAGTGACAGACCTGACCCCACCAGTACCGTACCCCAGTGTTACACAGTGGCAGACCTGTCCCCCACCCGTACTGTACCCCAGTGTTATACAGCAGCAGACCTGTCCCCCACCCGTACTGTACCCCAGTGTTATACAGTGACAGACCTGTCCCCACCGGTACTGTACCCCAGTGTTATACAGTGACAGACCTGTCCCCACCAGTACTGTACCCCAGTGTTATACAGTGACAGACCTGTCCCCACCCGTACTGTACCCCAGTGTTATACAGTGACAGACCTGTCCCCACTGGTACTGTACCCCAGTGTTATACAGTGACAGACCTGTCCCCACCGGTACTGTACCCCCGTGTTATACAGTGACAGACCTGTCCCCCACCAGTACTGTACCCCAGTGTTATACAGGGATAGACCTGTCCCCCACCGGTACTGTACCCCAGTGTTATACAGTGACAGACCTGTCCCCACCAGTACTGTACCCCAGTGTTATACAGTGACAGACCCTGTCCCCACCGGTACTGTACCCCCGTGTTATACAGTGACAGACCTGTCCCCCACCAGTACTGTACCCCAGTGTTATACAGGGACAGACCTGTCCCCCACCGGTACTGTACCCCCGTGTTAGACAGTGACAGACCTGTCCCCCACCAGTACTGTACCCCAGTGTTATACAGTGACAGACCTGTCCCCACCGGTACTGTACCCCAGTGTTATACAGTGACAGACCTGTCCCCACCAGTACTGTACCCCAGTGTTATACAGTGACAGACCCTGTCCCCCACCAGTACTGTACCCCAGTGTTATACAGTGACAAACCCTGTCCCCACCGGTACTGTACCCCCGTGTTATACAGTGACAGACCTGTCCCCCACCAGTACTGTACCCCAGTGTTATACAGTGACAGACCTGTCCCCACCGGTGCTGTACCCCAGTGTTATACAGTGACAGACCTGTCCCCACCAATACTGTACCCCAGTGTTATACAGTGACAGACCCGTCCCCCACCAGTACTGTACCCCAGTGTTATACAGTGACAGACCTGTCCCCACCAGTACTGTACCCCAGTGTTATACAGTGACAGACCTGTCCCCCACCAGTACTGTACCCCAGTGTTATACAGTGACAGACCTGTCCCCCACCAGTACTGTACCCCAGTGTTATACAGTGACAGACCTGTCCCCACCGGTACTGTACCCCAGTGTTATACAGTGACAGACCCTGTCCCCACCGGTACTGTACCCCCGTGTTATACAGTGACAGACCTGTCCCCCACCAGTACTGTACCCCAGCCTTATACAGTGACAGACCCTGTCCCCACCAGTACTGTACCCCAGTGTTATACAGTGACAGACCTGTCCCCACCAGTACTGTACCCCAGTGTTATACAGTGACAGACCTGTCCCCACCAGTACCGTACCCCCGTGTTATACAGTGACAGACCCTGTCCCCGACCAGTACTGTACCCCTGTGTTATACAGTGACAGACCCTGTCCCCACCAGTACTGTACCCCAGTGTTATACAGTGACAGACCCGTCCCCCACCGGTACTGTACCCCTGTGTTATACAGTGACAGACCTGTCCCCACCAGTACTGTACCCCAGTGTGATACAGTGACAGACCTGTCCCCACCGGTACTGTACCCTAGTGTTATACAGTGACAGACCTGTCCCCACCAGTACTGTACCCCAGTGTGATACAGTGACAGACCTGTCCCCACCAGTACCGTACCCCAGTGTTATACAGTGACAGACCCGTCCCCCACCGGTACTGTACCCCAGTGTTATACAGTGACAGACCTGTCCCCACCGGTACTGTACCCCAGTGTTATACAGTGACAGACCTGTCCCCACAGTACTGTACCCCAGTGTTATACAGTGACAGACCCTGTCCCCACCGGTACTGTACCCCAGTGTTATACAGTGACAGACCTGTCCCCACCAGTACTGTACCCCAGTGTTATACAGTGACAGACCTGTCCCCACCAGTACAGTACCCCAGTGTTATACAGTGACAGACCCTGTCCCCACCAGTACTGTTCCCCAGTGTTATACAGTGACAGACCCTGTCCCCACCAGTACTGTACCCCAGTGTTATACAGTGACAGACCCTGTCCCCACCGGTACTGTACGCCAGTGTGATACAGTGACAGACCTGTCCCCACCGGTACTGTACCCCAGTGTTATACAGTGACAGACCTGTCCCCACCAGTACTGTACCCCAGTGTTATACAGTGACAGACCTGTCCCCACCGGTACTGTACCCCAGTGTTATACAGTGACAGACCTGTCCCCACCAGTACTGTGCCCCAGTGTTATACAGTGACAGACCTGTCCCCCACCGGTACTGTACCCCAGTGTTATACAGTGACAGACCTGTCCCCACCGGTACTGTACCCCAGTGTTATACAGTGACAGACCTGTCCCCACCAGTACTGTGCCCCAGTGTTATACAGTGACAGACCTGTCCCCACCGGTACTGTACCCCAGTGTTATACAGTGACAGACCTGTCCCCACCGGTACTGTACCCCAGTGTTATACAGTGACAGACCTGTCCACACCCGTACTGTACCCCAGTGTTATACAGTGACAGACCTGTACCCCACCTGTACTGTACCCCAGTGTTATACAGTGACAGACCTGTCTCCACCGGTACTGTACCCCAGTGTTATACAGCGACAGACCCTGTCCCCACCAGCCCTGTACCCCAGTGTTATACCCTGACAGACCTGTACCCAGCCCATGTGACAACCCAGTGCTCGATGTGTTTGTGTTATTGATCTTCCAATTTCTACAGGTACGAGTCTATGACCCGAGCTGTCCACAGCGCAGACCCGTTCTGGAGATGACATTTGACGAATACCCGTTAACTGCCATGTCCTTGACATCTGATGCCAAGTGAGTGTAAATGGAGCTTTACTCTGTATCTAACCCTGTGGTATCCCTGTACCTGGGGGAGTGTTTGATGGGGGGGCAGTGTCGAGGGTGCTTTACTCTGTATCTAACCCCGTGCTGTCCCTGTCCTGGGAGGGTTTGAGTGAAAGATAAGTAACAGGGCAGCATATTGTTCCATAACATCTGCTATAGTGTTAGCCAGTCCTTAATGGTATTATGAGACATACTCTTACTTTTCCAATGTCAGGAGCTCAGGTAGCTCTCTTGTGCGCAATAAGATCCCGCAATGGGAATCCATTCAAGGATTGCAGTCTTGAACAAGAACAAAAGACAAGTACAGCACAGGAACAGGCCCTTTGGCCCACCAAGCCTATGCCAATCATCTTGTCCTAACGAAACTAAAGGAAACCTTCTGCCCTTATTTGATCTGTATCCCTCTATTCCCCCCGATTCATGTGACCATCTGAATGCATCATGTGCCTGCTTCTGCCGCCAGCTCTGGCAGTGCATTCCAGGCTCCTACCACTCTGTGTGAAGAACATCCCTCACACAGTGACAGACCTGTCCCCACCAATACTGTACCCCAGTATTATACAGTGACAGACCTGTCCCCACTGGTACTGTACCCCAGTGTTATACAGTGACAGACCTGTCCCCACTGGTACTGTACCCTAGTGTTATACAGTGACAGACCTGTCCCCAGCCCATGTGTTAACCAGTCTCCCTTAAACATTCCCCCTCTCAGCTTGAACCTGTGTCCCCTTGTAACTGAAACTTCAACCCTGGGGAGAAGCCTCTGACTCTCCACCCTATCAATGCCTCGCAGAATTTTGTCGACCTCTATCAGGTCTCCTCTCAGCTGCCGTCTTTCCAATGAGAACAATCCTAGTCTTTTTAACTTTTCCTCATAGTCAGTGCCCTCGATACTTGGCAGCATCCTGGTGAACGTTGTCCGTACTCTGTCCAAAGCTTCCACGTCCTTCTGGCAACATGGCGACCAAAACTGCACACAGTACTCTACGTGTGGCCTCACAAACTGCAACTCCAGTACTCCGTACCCCGGCTGATGATGGCACGCCTGCCACATGCCTCCTCCTTCACCATGGCCACCTGAGTTGTTACTTTCAGTGAACTGTGGTCCTGCACGCCCAAATCTGTCTGTATGTCAGTGTTGCTGAGGGTTCCGCAGCTAACACTATAATTCACACCAAAATTTGCCATTGGTTGTGAGGGTGGCTTTATGGTCCAGAAACGGAAATGTGCTGCTCCCACTGGGCCAGACCAAGAATTCCGGCCCGTCCAATTCGTTTGTTTTCAGGACCACCAGAAATACTGCCTGATCTGCCCTCCTCAGGAAGGGGGCTGCTCGCTGGGTTTCGGGTGGAGGTGCTTCAGAACAGTCCCAGGGGTGAGATCGGGGGGTCGCGTTTCAAGGGGCTCATTCTCCTCCGAGCCCAGGCGATGAAGGCTCGGTGGTCACCATGGTGACAAGTTGGGATAAGGTCGGGAAAGGGGAGCTGGAGTGGATCGTGACAGCGTCACCATGTCGCTAAACATGCCGTTTTGCCCCTGCAGTTCGGTTGTCGTTGGTAACACGCACGGACAGATGGCTATCCTGGATATCCGGAAAGGTGAGTGGGCGGGGGGGGCTCGCTTCCCGATTCCCAGGCTCGGCCTGACCAGTTCCCAGCCTTTCTCATGTAATCTGAACAGGCAAACTGTAAGAACAGGAGGCAGCTAGTCAGCCCTATTGGACAGAAACACAAAGGTCATTCAGCCCCACTGGTGCCTGCTAGACAGGGAGAGGAGGAGAGCTGATCAGCCTCCCATCGATCCTGTCACATAGACACAGGAGACGGCCACACCTGGAATGCACATAGATCCTACTGACATGAAGATGTATTGAAATGATTTGGATGTGAATGCAGGAGGAATGGATAGTCAGTTTGCAGACAACTCCAAAATTGGAGATGGGCAGTGAAGGAGGTTACTTCAGAGGATAACAGGACCTCGATCAGATGGGCCAATGGGCCAAGGAGTAGCAGGTGGAGTTTAATTTATACAAATGTGAGACGCTGCATTTTGGAAAGGAAAATCAGGGGAGGACTTGTACACTTAATGGTGAGGTCCTGGGGAGTGTTGCTGAACAAAGGGACCTTGGATTGCAGGTTCATAGTTCCTTCGGTACACTTACCTTTATTGGTCAGTGCATTGACTATCGGAGCTGGGAAGGTCATGTTGCAGCTGTACAGGACCTTGGTGAGGCTACTTTTGGAATATAGCGTTCAGTTCTGGTCTCACTGCTAATGGAAAGATGTTGTGAAACTTGAAAAGATTGAGAAAAGATTTACAGGGATGTTGCCGGGGCCGGAGGGTTTGAGCTACAGGGGGAGGCTGAATAGCCTGGGGCTATTTTCCCCGGAGCATCGGGGGCTGAGGGGGTGACCTTATAGAGGTTTATAAAAACATAAGGGGCTTGGATAGGGTGAATAGACAAGGTCTTTTCCCCAGGGTCGGGGAGGGTACAAAACTAGAGGGGCATAGGTTTAAGGTGAGAGGGGGAAAGGTTTAAAAGGCACCTGAGGGGCAACTTTTTCACACAGAGGGTGGTGCGTGTGTGGAATGAGCTGCCAGAGGAAGTGGTGGAGGCTGGTACAATGACAGTATTGAAAAGACATCTGGATGGGTACATGGTTAGGAAGGGTTTAAAGGGATATGGCCAAATGCTGGCAAATTCAGGGTATCTGGCTGGAATGGACAAGCCAGCCCAAAGGGTCTGTTTCTGTGCTGTACCGCTCTGTGATTCTAATAGAGACCCTGTTCAATAGGAACAATAAACTGTCCAAAAGAGCAGCGGAAGCAGATTCAATAGGATGAATGGAGAGGCACATGGAAGACTTCCAGTGCCTGGTGAGACTCAAGGCCCAAAGACCATGTGCTCGCTTCTGTAGCACTTAACTTTCTGCTCCCGGAATGGGCCTACACCCTAACACCAGAGCCTAGTATGGCGCTAAGTAAGCGTGGCTGGCCTGGAAGCCCTCTCCATTTCTCCGCACACACCACTTGGTGAGTTGGAAACACGCAGGAGTCGATATTGTTTTGGAGTGTTGTGACTATTCAGAGATGCTGAATAGCCTGGCAGGTATGGGGAAGGTGATGGTGGGGGGGTGTCGGGCATTGCTGACCGTCTTGTCTCTGGTTGCCTGCAGGGAGGCTGCTCAAGTGCCTGAAGGGCCAGGCCGGGAGTATCCGCAGTATCCAGTGTCATCACAGCCTGCCCCTGGTAGCTTCCTGTGGGCTGGATCGCTTCCTGCGGATACATGACACAGGCAGCAAGGAGCTGCTGCACAAGGTGACGCTGCGTGCTGTGACCCCAACCCCCACACGCACCTGCTGACACGCTCGCACACGCGCACGCGCTCGCGCTTACGCACATGCTCTCACACACATGCTGTCACACGCGCACGCACACACACGCACACACAAACACACCCTCACTCTCACGCGCTCGCGCACACACAAACGCACACGCAGACGCACAGACACACGCGCGCTCACACAGACACATGCACGCTCGCTCGCACACGCACGCGCTCGCACACGCACGCGCTCGCACACGCACGCGCTCGCACACACACGCTCACACACGCTCACACACGCACAGGCACACACGCGCACGCACACGCACGCACACGCACCCAACAACCCCCCTCCGGCCTCACCCATCCCCACCTTGCACAACGTCCCTCAGGGATCCCGCACACCCTCCTGCCCTGCAGGGGTTCTGCACTCCAACCCCGCGGGGATCCCGCCACACCTCCCAGCAGCAATCACGCACTCCCCCATTCCTCCCGCCATTTCCTCCCTGCCCTGCAGGAATCCTGCACTCCTCCCGCCCTGCAGGGTTCCAACACCACCCACAGTGATCCTGCAACCTTGTGTCCCAGAAAGATCTCTCACCCTGGTCCCACAGAGAGATCCCTCACCTACCAGTACCCCAAAGAAATCCTGCAAGTGCCTCCCCCAGAGAAAGCCTCCTGCCCCACCACCAACGGAGACCCTTCACCCACCTTGACAGATCTGTCACACACACCCCACCCAAGAGACATCCTGCAAAATCCTCCCCCCCCCCCCCCCCCCCCCCATCCCACTGCCACAACTGCTTCGGTGATCCTGCACACTACTGCCACAGGAGAGATCCTGCAGCCCTTCCCACTGAGATCCCTC
The DNA here is from genome assembly GCF_030684315.1 of Stegostoma tigrinum. Taxonomy (NCBI): domain Eukaryota; kingdom Metazoa; phylum Chordata; class Chondrichthyes; order Orectolobiformes; family Stegostomatidae; genus Stegostoma; species Stegostoma tigrinum. Next base: position 11,961,900 of record NC_081395.1, on the reverse strand, counting down.
ACCCAGAGATCTCTCAGCCTAAGAGAGATACCCCATGTCCCACCCATAGAGGTTCCCCACTCGCCCTCCACCTTCCTACCCCATGGAAATGTGAGGTTCTGGGATGGGGGTTCGGGTTTTAACAAGTGGGGACGGGTTGGATTCGGGGGCTGTTATTGGGTGAGGATCTGGTGTTGTTATAGGGTGAGGATAGGCGGGGGCAGGCAGGGGTCGGGGGGGCGTTATTGGGCGGGTAGGGGTTGGGGACGACATAGGGTGGGGACGGGCAGGGGTCGGGGGGGTGTTATAGGGTGGGGACGGGCAGGGGTCGGTGTGGCGTTATAAGGTGGGGATGGGTGGGGATTATTGGGTGATGATGGAGGGTTGGGAGCAGGTCCTGTAACTCCTCCAACTCCTTTCACAAAGTTTTTCGAACCAATTCTGAGCCCATTGTTCATCCTGAGCCTCGCTGCCCTTTTTAGGTGTATATGAAGTCCCGATTGAACTGTGTCCTGTTGACAAGTCAAGAAAACTGGGAGGTAAGTGACAGGCTGTACACGCACACACCCTGGTGAGGCAAACAACTGGATGTTAATGATCAGCTGGTTTCCAAGGGACAGGCACTGGGGAGACAGAAACACCTAATCGTGGGTCTGAATCCCTGTCCAGTATCAGGGTTGGGAGGGTGGACTGCCTCCATACTGACCAAAGAGTCATGTTTGAGACCGCACATAATTAATCCAGAAGATGGCTTCGCCAAGATTATTCCTTTTTCAAAAGTGCGGTGCTCCCTCAGCACTGACCCTCCGACAGCGCGGCACTCCCTCAGCGCTGACCCTCCGACAGCGCGGCGCTCCCTCCGCGCTGACCCTCCGACAGCGCGGCGCTCCCTCCGCGCTGACCCTCCGACAGCGCGGCACTCCCTCCGCGCTGACCCTCCGACAGCGCGGCGCTCCCTCCGCGCTGACCCTCCGACAGTGCCCGCTCCCTCCGCGCTGACCCTCCGACAGTGCCCGCTCCCTCCGCGCTGACCCTCCGACAGTGCCCGCTCCCTCAGCACTGACCCTCCGACAGTGCCCGCTTCCTCAGCACTGAACCTCCGACAGTGCCCGCTCCCTCATCACTGACCATCAGTGCGGCGCTCCCTCAGCACTGACCCTCCGACAGTGCGGCGCTCCCTCAGCACTGACCCTCCGACAGTGCGGCGCTCCCTCAGCACTGACCCTCCGACAGTGCCCGCTCCCTCAGCACTGACCCTCCGACAGCGCGACGCTCCCTCAGCACTGACCCTCCGACAGCGCGGGACACGTTTCTCTGAGATTACTGTGCGGTTCAGGTTGACGCTGCAGTTTGTATAAAGTATAAAGAACACCTGGCTACACCTCACAGTTGAGTAACTGTGGAATTCTCCCGGATTTCAGCAGGGTGTAAGCTGCCATTTTTGTAGCTGGTTAAGCACTGAATCAGCTGACAATTCAAAGCATTCCAGTAGACAGTTATTGACTGGTGGTATTGAAATGGTTTCTGCTGGTAATTGTGTCTGGGAAGAGATGAGGCATGAGTTTAAAAACCAGCCTTTGGAAAGATTTGAGATGTGGTAGAACACTTCCTTTTAAAATGATGGGATGGTATCTCACTTGCCCATCCTGCATCTGCACTTGCCCAGAATTTCTGCTCACTGCAGGATATGGGCACTACATAGAGGTAAGATACAGCCGCAGTCTGAATAACTGGTGGTACGGTCTCGAGGGGCTGAACGGCCTCCTTGTGTTATCACGTACCTCCTGTTGCCTGCAGCCACTTAAATGTGAGACTGTCCTTTGCAAGCAGGAGGATGAGGAATGCAGCACTGCGGAGGAGGTGAAAGAGCAGAATGAGGAGGATGAAATCTGGGCATCGATGGCAACAGTGACCGACGGAGCTGAGTCAAAGCGTACAGCAGACCTACAGGTTACAGCCAAAAGGCGGAAGAGGAGGAAGCAAATGAGCAAAGACGCATAACTTTCATCTGGAAGTAGCACCGTTATTCAGTATCTCTCAGTAAATCAATTATTGTCCTTTTGTAATCCTTCGTATGGAGCTGTGATTTTCTTTTGTTACTCATCCACAGGTTGTGTGTCTGTGACCCATCCCTAATAGCCCAAGAGACACATTGCCGTGGGTCTACAGTCTCACGTAGGCCAGACTGGGTAAGAACGGCAGTTTCCTTCCCTGAAGGATATTCATGAACCACATGGGTTTTTTGGACAAAGGTTGTGTGGTCATCATTAGATTCTTAATTCCAGATATTTTATCGAATTCAAATTCCACCATCTGCCGTGGCGGGATTCAAACCCAGAGTCCCTGAACATTACCTGGGAATCTGGATTAACAGCCCATTGATGGTGGTCCCAGGCCATTGCCTTTCTGCTGCAGGGTTAACTACTTTGAGCTGATCTGGGTTAACAGTTACCAACCTCAACCCTTCCCACACACACACACAGGCACCCCCAAAAGCACATGCACATACTCACCACCCCCCCCCCAAAACACACACACCCCCAAAAGCACATGCACATACTCACCACCCCCCCCCCCAAAACACACACACACACACACAGGCACCCCCAAAAGCACATGCACATACTCCTCACCACCCCCCCCCCAAAACACACACACACACACACACACAGGCACCCCCAAAAGCACATGCACATACTCACCACCCCCCCCCCCCAAAACACACACACCCCCAAAAGCACATGCACATACTCACCACCCCCCCCCCCAAAACACACACACACACACACAGGCACCCCCAAAAGCACATGCACATACTCCTCACCACCCCCCCCCAAAAACACACACACACACACACACACAGGCACCCCCAAAAGCACATGCACATACTCCTCACCACCCCCCCCCCCCAAAACACACACACACACAGGCACCCCCAAAAGCACATGCACATACTCCTCACCACCCCCCCCCCCCAAAACACACACACACACACACACACACAGGCACCCCCAAAAGCACATGCACATACTCCTCACCACCCCCCCCCCCCAAAACACACACACACAGGCACCCCCAAAAGCACATGCACATACTCCTCACCACCCCCCCCCCCCAAAAACACACACACACACAGGCACCCCCAAAAACACATGCACATACTCCTCACCACCCCCCACCCCAAAACACACACACAGGCACCCCCAAAAGCACATGCACATACTCCTCACCACCCCCCCAAAACACACACACACAGGCACCCCCAAAAGCACATGCACATACTCCTCACCACCCCCCCCCCCCCCAAAACACACACACAGGCACCCCCAAAAGCACATGCACATACTCCTCACCACCCCCCCCCCAAAACACACACACAGGCACCCCCAAAAGCACATGCACATACTCCTCACCACCCCCCCCCCAAAACACACACACAGGCACCCCCAAAAGCACATGCACATACTCCTCCCCACCCCCCACCCCCAAAACACACACGCACGCACACACAGGCACCCCCAAAAGCACATGCACATACTCCTCACCACTCCCCCCCCGCCCCCCAAAACACACACACACACACACACACAGGCACCCCTAAAAGCACATGCACATACTCCTCACCACCCCCCCCCCCCAAAACACACACACACACACAGGCACCCCCAAAAGCGCATGCACATACTCCTCATCACCCCCCCCCCCCAAACACACACACACACAGGTACCCCCAAAAGCACATGCACGTACTCCCCACCATCTGCGCCCCCCCCCCAAAACACACACACAGGCACCCCCAAAAGCACGTGCACATACTCCTCACCACCTGCCCCCCCAAACACACACACAGGCACCCCCAAAAGCACATGCACATACTCCCCACCATCTGCGCCCCCCCCCCAAAACACACACACACAGGCACCCCCAAAAGCTCGTGCACATACTCCTCACCACCCCCCCCACACACACACACAGACAGTCTCCCCCCACACGTACACACAGTCTTCCCCCCCCCCCCCACACACACACAGAGTCTCCACACACACACAGTCTCCCCCACACACACAGTCTCCCCCACACACATACATACACAGTCTCCACACACATACATAAGGAAGTTCCCTTTTGAGACTGAAATAAGGAATTATTTCCCTCAGCGTGGTGAATCTGTGGAATTCTTTACCACAGTGCTATTCAAGGCTCAGATAGATTTTTTAAGGGTTATGGGGCAACATAGGAAACTGGAGTTGAGGATTATTATATCAACCTCAATCGCATCAAATTGCACAGCAGAATCGATGGACTGAATGGCCTACTTCTGTTCCTGTGTGTCTTATGGATAAAATAAGCAAATTGGCCTAAGGACTGAAAAATGCACTGGAGCCTGGTAGGTGTTGACGTCCCCCTAAGGGTCAGTTCTTTGTCAGATTGCTAAGGCTTAGATATTGGAAAGCAGAGCAAAATCTCTCAACATTTACCAATGACACCAAACTTGGAGAAATAACAAACAAGGGGCATGATACCGATCAACTGCAATAGGATGCAGATGGCCATTTACACTGAGCCTTTATAAGCCTCTAGTCAGGCCCCTGCCTCTCCCAGACTGGTGCATTGTACACGGTCCTTGTTCTCACCCTCTTCCCACACCCTGTTTAGGAAGGATGTGAGAGTCCCTTGGGAGGGAGATTGATCAGAACAGTCCTGGGAGACGAAGGATTTTAACTGCAAGACCGAGGGTTGGAGAACCGAGTGTGGTTCCTCTCGGAGCGAAGGAGATGGGGTTGGGCTGTGGAGATTTAACCAAGGTGTCTCTCTGGTTTGGATAGGGTTGGAAAAGAGGCTCGCACCTATTGGCTGATGGGACAAAGACTTGATGGGTGGAGGGGAATGGTTTCATAGAATCCCTACAGTGTGGCAACAGGCCATTTGGCCCAACAAGTTTACGCCCCCAGACCCATTCCCCTACCCTTTCCCTGTAACCTGGCATTTCCCACATCTGACCCACCTTACTTACACATCCCGGGATACTACTGACAATTTAGCACAGCACATACACCCCCTCTCCTGCACATCTTTGGACTGTCAGAGGAAACCCGAGCACCCAGAGGAAACCCACACAGACACGCAGGGAGAGAATGTGCAAACAGGGCATCCTGTGGGAGGTAAATTCTCAGGGCCGTGGATAGGGAGCCGAGTCAGCCTGACGCTGCAAGGATTTGTTTAATTTAGATTTAGACTTTATTGTCAAAAGTACAGTGAAATGTCACCATGCAATACCATCTTAGGTACAAATACCTAGGTACAAAATTTTACAAACAAGGCTGAAAAAAATAAGAAACAAAGTTAAACATTACCGTCCTTAGTATTAAGTCAAAAAGAAATAAAGCTCAGCCATTCCAGTCTTTCAGCGCTTGTCCTGCATTTCCTACAAAGGCTCAATCTCCTCCTCTTTGGCACTGTTACCCTGTGCTGGCTCGATCTCCCCTGCTGTCATCGTCACTGCAAGACAGGGGTCGGGGGGTAAGTCTCCAACGTCGGGTTGGGTTCACTCCTGGGGTCTCGGACTGCCAAAGCCCCGATCCAGCTGCTACCGAGCCCAGGGTCTTGCTCCAGTCTCCTGTCTCGTTTTCGGCCCACATACTGGGCATCAGGAAATCACCGAGAGTCCCGGGTCCGACCCTCCCCCTCCAAACCCACTGCCTCGTGCTGTGCATCGAGTTGCCAAATTCAATGAGCCCAATACTGTTGTTGCCTCTCTCCAGAAAGTAAGTCAATAGAAGAAAACTTTAAAAGAAACACTGACACTAAAAAGAGAAAAGAACAACGAAAAGGAGAAAGAGGAGTGCGCAAGCCTACTGTGTCACCATCTCGCAGAATATTCTCCAGATGTTGGAAGGGAGATCCTCAGAACAGACCAATGATGAGCAGGAAGAGGCCATATGGCCCCTCGAGCTTCATGCACTACTAACATCTCAGGGGATCTCTCGCCCTCTGCAACTCTCTTGTAATCTCTTTGGCCTTGAAACTGCTCCTCTCCACCTATCTTCTCCTCTATCTATCTTTGATCCACCTCCTCCTCCTCTCCCTATTTATTTCAGAACCCTCTCCCCATCCCCCTTTTCTGATGAAGGGTCTGGGCCCGAAACGTCAGCTTTTGTGCTCCGAAGATGCTGCCTGGCCTGCTGTGTTCATCCAGCTCCACACTTTGTTATCTAAGATCGTGGCTGATCTGATTGTGGCTTCAGCTCTGCATTCCCATCAATCCCGATATGCTTTGTCCCTTCTTAGTCAGGAATCTGTCTGGAAAACTTTATTCAGCGACTCCCCTCCTCCAGGCATCAACCACCACTGGAGGTGGTTCCACACACTTCAGGCCCTCAGAGCAAACTAAATTTCACCTCTGTCTGAAATCGCTGAGGTCTCTGTAGTCTACGAAACAGGGAAGTGTCCAATCAGTATCCCCACAGTCATGTCTCTATAGGATCTTGATGGCTCTTGACCACGCTAATCTTTCTAAACCCCAATGGCTACAGATCCGACCTTTTCTCGTAATGTAACCCCATCAACCTAGAACTCCTGACCTGTTGGTCACTTTCCAAATTTAAGAGCTGCTTGTGAAGGAGAAGGATAAAATGCACTAGAGCAGAATCATCAGCCCATAATTCGTCCAACAATGTTGTTTTGTACAGATGGGTATTCAATGTGGCAAGTGTAGTGCGTCCTATAAAGGAGAGTCCTCCTTGTATCCTGATCTCACTCAGTTGGCCTCACCAGAAACTGAACTGGACTTACCATGTAATGCCATGGCTACAAGAGCTGGTCAGTGCATGGGAATTCATTGGCAAGTAACTCGTTGGCCTGTCCACCATCTACTGGGGCATAAGTCAGGAGCATGATGGAATAACCCCCACTTTCCCCTAGCTAAGTGCAGCTCCAACAACTCTCAAGAAGCTGAACACCATCCAGGACAAAGCAGCCCCCGCTTTGATTGGCACCACATCCACAAACATCCCACTCCCTCCCCCCACCGACGCTCAGTCGCAGCAGTGTGTACCATTTACAAGACGCCCTGCAGCAACTCACCGAGGCTCCTTAGACAGCACCTTCCAAACCCACCACCACTTCCATCCAGAAGGACAAGGGCAGCAGGTACATGGGAACGCCACCCCCTGCACGTTCCCCTCCGAGCCCCTCCCCATCCCGACTGGGAAATATATCGGCCGTTCCTTCAGTGTCGCTGGGTCAGAATCCTGGAATTCCCTCCCTAAGGGGCATTGTGTGGGGATACGCACAGCACACAGACTGCAGCGGTTCAAGAAGCTGGCTCCAGGACAGTAATTTCTGACCCGCCTGACAACGACCACGCTCCAATGAATGAATAAATACATTTAAACATTTCTTGTTATAATTTAAGCCTTGGAGCCTGTGATATTCTGGTAAATCTGTACGCCAATTTTTCAAAGGGCTATACAACATTTGAAGGTTGGGTATCTCGAATGATACTGCATATTCCTGAAGTGGTATAAAACCCAACGGTTGACTCCACCTCTTCAGTCTCTGGTTCCTTCCCCACTCGCTCAACTCCTCCCAATCGATCTTCAATCCCTTCTCCTTCTCCTGCCATCACTCTCGCTCTACTCCATCCTTAATGTCCCCAGCCCTTCATCTCAATCTGCTCTCCGCTTTCCTCTCCTCAGCCTAGCCCTTTCCTTCCTGCCCTCTCTCTCGTTTCCAATGCCCTCTGTCGCATTCTCCTCTGTTCCCTACCTCAATCCCTTCGTCTGTCAATCCACCATTTCCTAATTACCTCTCTCACTTCCTATTTACAGTCATAGAGCTATACAGCATGCAAACAGACCCTTCGGTCCAAATCATCCGTGCTGACCAGATATCTTACATTAATCCAGTCCCATTTGCCAGGATTTGGCCCATATCCCTCTAAACCCTTCCTGTTCACGTCCCCATCCAGGTGCCTTTTAAATGTTGTAACTGTACCAGCCTCCACCACTTCCTCTGGCAGCTCGTTCCACACACGCACCACCCTCTGTGTGAAAAGGTTACCCTTCGGGTCCCTTTTAAATCTTTCCTCCTCTCCTGCCCCTCTAATTTTCAATTTCCCTACCCTGGGGAAAACACCTTGGCTATCCACCCTATCCATGCCCCTCATGATTTTATTAACCTCTACAAGGATACCCCTCAGCCTCTGACGTTCCAGGGAAAATAGCCCCAGCCTCTCCCTGTAGCTCGAACCCTCCGACCCTGGCAACATCCTTGTAAATCTGTCCGAACCCTTTCAACTTACACAATATTGTTCATGTAGCAGGTTCTCCAATCATCCCCTCCCTCATCCCTTTATCCTCTTTCCCTCCATTCTCCCCCGTTCCTACCCCTTTCCTTCCATCTGTCCCTCCATCATTCACTTTCTTTCCCTCGCTCCTCCTCCTCTCCCCTTCATCCCCTCCTTCTCCCCCCGATCTCCCACTTTTCCTTTCCCCCCTCTCTGCTTCTCCCTCTATTGCCCCTCCTATTATCTTTCCTCCATCTTCTCTCCCTTTTCTGCCCTCCATTCTTCCCCACTGTCCTCTCTCCCTATGCCTCCCTTTCTCTCCATCTCCCTCTGTCTCCCTCTCCCTACGTCTCCCTCTACCCGTCACCCTCTCCCTCTGTATCCCCCTCCCTCCCTCTCCCTCTGTATCCCCCTCCCTCCCTCTCCCTCTGTCACCCTCTCCCTCCATCTCCCTCTCCCTCTGACTTCCTCTCCCTATGTCTCCCTCTCCCTGTCACCCTCTCCCTCCATCTCCCTCTGTATCCCTCTCCCTCTCCTTCTGTATCTCTCTCCCTCCATCTCCCTCTCCCTCCGTCTCCCTCTCCCTCTATCTCCCTCTCCCTCCATCTCCCTCTCCCTCTTTATCCCTCTCCCTCTATCTCCCTCTCCCTCTGTCTCCCGCTACTTTTGTCTCCCCTTCCCCCCCACCATCTCCTTTCCCTCTCCTTTCCTCCCTCTTTCCCTCCTGCGCCCTTCCTTCCGTCAATCTCCTCTTCCCACGCTCCGTCCTCCCCCTTTCTCTCTCCTCTCCCCCCTCCATCCCAGCCAAGGTCCTTCCTCGCCCCTTCTCTCCCTCCAGCTTCCCAACCCCACACTCCCTCTCTTTCCCTTCTTCCCCCACCCAACCCCCCGCTATCTCTCCCTTTACCGATCCGCCCCTTCTTTTTCTCCCCCATCCCTCCTTCACCCCCCCCCCCCCCATTCCTTACCCTCCCTGCCTCCTTACCCTCCCTCATTCCCCCCGGTCTGGTTTCCGCTGTCCTGCCACCGTTCCCTTGTTACGTTTCCCGGTGCAGCCTAGGCCGTCACAAGAGCCGTGGGCGCCTCTCAAATGTAGCCCAGCGGCTCAGCTAGCCGCCCCGGCCAGACCCAGCATGGGATGCGGAGCCTCAACGCAAGACGTGCAGGTTGAGGAGGATTCAGGTGGGTTCGGCCTCTCTGTCCCCACCCCCGACAGTTCAACACCAACAACGTCCCCACCCCCAGATACTGAGGCCCCAAACCCCAGTCTGGACCATACCAACCCTTCCCAAACATTGGCACTGAGCCCAGTCTGGACCATACCTCCCCTTCCCAAACATTGGCACTGAGCCCAGTCTGGACCATACCAACCCTTCCCAAACATTGGCACTGAGCCCAGTCTGGACCATACCAACCCTTCCCAAACATTGGCACTGAGCCCAGTCTGGACCATACCTCCCCTTCCCAAACATTGGCACTGAGCCCAGTCGGACCATACCAACCCTTCCCAAACATTGGCAATGTGCCCCAGAGTGGACCACACCTCCCCTTCCTAAACATTAGCACTGAGCCCCAGTCTAGACCACACCTCCCCTTCCCAAACATTGGCACTGAGCCCCAGTCTAGACCACACCTCCCCTTCCCAAACATTGGCACCGGGGTGCCAGTTGAATCCAAGCACCAAACTGTGCACCGAGCTCCAGTGACCACTCTAATCCCACAACCTTGTCGGTGGTTTAGGTACTGAGCCCTCAACCCAAAAAATGAAATCCTGTCATCGTGGTTTTACTGCAGGGGAAACGCCCTTCAGCCCATTGTGTCCATGTTGGTCACCAAGCGCTTCTCTAGTGCCACTAACCGGCGCTTGGCCTGTAGTCTTGCATGTAATACTGTTTCGAGTGCTCATCTAAATAGTTTTTAAATATTATGATGGTCCCTGCAGTGAGTTCCCGATATTCCCCACTGGAACTAAGATTCCTTAAATCTCCTCTAAAGCTCCTGCTGTCTTACCTTAAATCTATGTCCCCTGGTTATGCACCCCTCCACTGACTCAAAGAATCATACAGCACGGAGACAGGCCCCTGCGCCCAATTGGTCCATGCCAACCAAGATTTCCATCCATGCTAACCTCATTTCCCTGCACTTGGCCCATATCCTTCTAAACCTTTCCTATGTATGTATTCGTCCAAATGCCTATTAAGTGTTGTTAATGTATCCGCCTCAACCCCTTCCACTGGCAGCTCATTCCATATGGGTACCACCCTCTGGGTAAAATAGTTTCCCCTCAGGTTCCCGTGTATTCTTTCCCCTCTTACCTTAAACTGATACCCTCTAGTCCTCGATTCTCTAATCCTTAGAACAAAGAAACTGAATGCATTCACCCAATCCATGCCTCTCATGATCTTACACACTTCTATAAGAGCCCCCGCCCCCACCTCAGTCTCCTCCACTCTAAAGGAAAACGTCCTAGCTTATCCAACTTCTCCCTATAAGTCAGTCCCTTGAATCATGGCAACAGCCTTCTAAGTTTCTTCCACACTCTTTCCCGTTTAATAACATCCTTTGTGTAGTAAGGTTACCAAAACTGAACACAACATTCGAAGTGCAGAGATAATGGGAACTGCAGATGCTGGAGAATCCAAGATAACAAAGTGTGGAGCTGGATGAACACAGCAGGCCAAGCAGCACCTTAGGAGCACAAAAGCTGACGTTTCGGGCCTAGACCCTTCATCAGAAAACTAATGTCCTGCGACATAACTTCCCAAATTCTATACTCAATGCCCTAACTAATGAAGACCAAAGTGTCAAAAACCTTCTTCACTGCCCAGTCTACCTGTGACTCCACTTTCAGAGAACTATGCATCTCTACTCCAAGGTCCCTTTGTTCCACTGCACTCCTTAAGGCCCTATCATTCACCAAGAAACTCCTACCTTGATTTGACTTTCCAAAATGCAACGCCCCACACTTATCTATATTAAAGTCTATTTGCCATTTCTTGGCCAACTTCCCCACCTGATGAAGATCTTGCTGCAAATTCTGATAACCTTCCTCACTGTCTAGGATACTGCCTATTTTAATGTCATCCACAAACTTACTAATCGTACCTTATACATTCTTATCCAAATCGTTGATATGGATAACAAACAGCAATGGGCCCAGGACTGACCTGAGGCACACCACTAGTCACAGGCCTCCAGTCTGACAAGCATACTTCTAATGGTCTGCTCTGCTTCCTACCGTCAAGCCAGCTCTCCCTGGATTCCATGCAATCTAACCTTCCACAGCATCCAAGTAAGTGGAACCTTATCAAAGGCCTTGCTGAAATCCCTACAGACTATGTGTACTGCCCTGCCCTCATCAAACCTCCCAGTCACTTCATTAAAGAACTCCAACAAATTTGTGAGGCTTGATCTCCCACACATGAAGCCATGCTGACTATTCCTAATCAAACCCAATCTTTCCAAATGCATGTATATCTTACCCCTCAGAATCTTCTCAAGTAACATACCTACCACAGATGTTAAGCTTATTTGTCTATAATTCCCAGGTTTTTCTATGCAGCCCTTCTTGAATAAGGGGACAACATTCACTACCATTCTGGGAACTCACCAGTGGCTAAGGATGATGCAAATATGTCAGCCAGGGCCCCCGCAATTTCTTCTCTAGCCTCTTGCAGGGTCCTTGGCGATATCTGGTCAGGACCAGGAGATTTATCCACCTTCATACATTCTATTACTTCCAACACCTCTTCGACTATGATGTGGACTATCCTCAAGATATCACAACTAACTTCCCCAAATTCCCAAGTCTTCATGTGTTTCGCCATGGTAAACACAGAGGAGCAATATTCATTGGGGACCTTGCCCGTCTCTTGTTGTTCCACATATATATGTCCGCTTTGGTCCTTGAGGGGACATAATCTTTCTCTAGTTATTCTTTTTTCTTTAATACACTTAGACAATCTCTTCGGATTCACCCTAATCTTCTCAGCCAAAGCTATCCTGTGCCCACTTTTCACCCTCCTGATTTCTTTTTTCAGTAAACTCCTGTATCCTTATATATCTCCAGGAATTCCCTTGATGCCAGCTGCCTATTCCTGAGTCATGCCTCCTTTCTTTCTGATCAAAGCCTCAATATCGCTTATCATCCGAGGTTCCCTACCCCTGCCCTTCACCCCCACAGGAACACAGAGACCTTGAACTCTAGCTATCATGCTTATAAAGACCACCCACTTGCCAGCGGTCCCTTTGCCCGCAAACAAACTACTCCAAATCAACCCCTGCAAACTCCTGTCTAATTCTATCAAAATTTGCCTTGCCCCAATTTAGAACTTGAACCTGTGAACCAGTTGGTCCTTCTCCATAACTGTTTTAAAATTAAAAAAAATTATAGTCACTGGTCCCAAATTCTCCCCCATTGTCACTCAGACACGTCTCCTGCCCTATTTCCCAATAGTAGATCATGTTTTGCCCCTTCTTGAGGAGGACCCTCTGTATACGGCTTGAGGAAACTTTCCTGAACATATTTAACAAATTCCACCCCATCTAAACCCTTAACACTCTGGCGGTCCCAGTCTATGTTAGGAAATTTAACTTTCTCCACTGTGACAACCCCGTTGCTCCTGCAAGTCTCCCCAGTCTCCCTGTATCTTTGTTCCTCTAATTCCTGTTGACTATTTGGAGGGATGTGCTATCATACAACCCAATAATATCAGCATCCCCCTCTTATATCTCAGCTGCACCCACAAAGCCTCACTGGATAATCCCTCAGTTACTCATCTAACTACTGCTGTGATACTCTCCTTAGTCAGAAATGCAACTCGCCCCCCACCACCCCCCCCCCCCCGCTTCTTTCCTCTACCTCAATCCCACCTAAAACGCCTGTACCCTGGCACATTGAGCTGCCAGTCCTGTCCCTCCCTTAGCCATGTTTCTGTGATAGCTATAATATCCCAGCCCCATGTACCCTGAGTGCCCTGAGTTCATCAGCCTTCCCTGTCAGTCCTCTTGCATCAAAATATATGGAATTTAATCCAATAGGCATTCCTGGCTCCCTGTCCTCTTCCAGCCTGATCTGTCTCTTCAACTTGCTATGTCTGATTCCTGTATCTCCTTCCAGCCTTGCACTTGCCTCCCTGCTGTTGAGGATCCCACCCTCCTGCCAATCTAGTTCAAACCCTTGCTAACGGCATTGGCAAATCTGCCCACCAGGATATTGGTCCCTTCTAGTTCAGGTGCAATGGCCCCTCTAGAACAGGCCACCTCTGCTCTAGAAAAGGACTCAATGATCCAGGAATCTGAATCCCTGCACCCTCTGACGGGGTACATTTCTCCCTGTCTGCTCTCTGTAGGCCCCTTGGAACTCTGTGCACTTCGATGAGATCTTCCCACAGCCTTCTCTGCTCTAAGGAAAGCAACCCCAGCTTTATCCAGTTTCTCTTCATCGCTGAGTCACACCAGCCCAGGCAACATCCTGGTGAATCTCCTCTGCAGTCCCTCTGGTACAATCTCATCCTTCCTATAGTGAGGAGGCCAGAACTGCACACAGTACTCCAGCTGTGGCCTAATATATGCAGTTCCATAATAACCCCCTTACTCTTATATTCTTGGCCTTGAATCATAAGTGCAAGTGTCCCATAATCTTCTTAACCACTTCATCTACAGGCTTCAAAAATAATCTTCAACCGTAACGCTCTGCATCCTGCCACTATGCCAGTTTTGGATTGAACTTGTCAAGTTGCTTTGGATCCTGTGGGCTATGACCTTCTAGACCAGTCTCCCTTTATGACACAATGTCAGGAGCATGACACAGTAGATCACATCCACTGCACCACTCCCCTCTAGTCACCAACTCGAAGAGCTCAGTCAAACCTTTCCCCCTGACAAAAGCCCTGAAGACTGTCCCCGATTAATCCTTGCCTCCCCAAGTGGAGAGGAATTCCATACCTCACAATTTTCCTTACCACTGATGTTGGACTCCTGTGCCCTACAGGTCCCTCCCTGGATTATCCCTCCCACCGCATTTTTAGCTGTCCTTAAGTCTTTTGGCACCTCTCCTGCATTTAGACAGGATTTGAAAGCTAATCTCAGGGCTCTTGCAAACAAAGCACTCTGGGAAATGTCTCACTTGGGGCTTGGGCATTTATCCAATGTTAAGCTTGCTAAAACAGCTGACATCTTCCCTTCTCAGTTGCAGTTTGTTTTAAGTATTGTGACTGTCCTCTCCCTTGATTTCTGTACCTACATCATCCTTCTCTATCTGTGAATACAGATGTAAAGTGCTCACCAACATCTTCCAGTTCCACCCACAGCTTACCACTTAGGCCTCTAATGGTCTCTATTAGGTCCCTGACTTTCTCCCTGGTTATCCTCAATCCTAACATACTTATCAAATGTCTTTGGATTTTTCTCTATGTTACCTGCCAGTGTCTTCTCATGCCTCCTCTTGTTTTCCTAATTTCTTATTTATAAGCACTTTCCTGCACTTGCTATTAGCCTCAATGGTTTCTGATGTTCTGGAGCTTCAATATCTGTCAAACGTCTCCCTATCTTCCCTTCTCCATTCCTGTACATTCCCCAATATCCTGGGTTGCCTGGAATCTTTTATACCATTCTTCACCTTTACAAGAACATGTTTGTCGTGCTTTCTCACTACTTACTTTCTGGAAGTTTCCTGCTATTCCAGTGTAGATTTCCCTACAAGTAGCTGCTTCCAGACCAGTTTGATCATAGCCTGTCTGTTCTTATTAAAATCAGCCTTCCCCACATTTTAAGATAATAAAATGTGAGGCTGGATGAACACAGCAGGCCAAGCAGCATCCCAGGAGCACAAAAGCTGACGTTTCGGGCCTTCATCTCTGATGAAGGGTCTAGGCCCGAAACGTCAGCTTTTGTGCTCCTGGGATGCTGCTTGGCCTGCTGTGTTCATCCAGCCTCACATTTTATTATCTTGGAATTCTCCAGCATCTGCAGTTCCCATTATCTCTGATACTATTTTCCCCACATTTTAAACCTTTATTTCTAGTCCAACTAGTCCTTTTCCATAACCATCTTAAATCATACAGAGTTATGATCGCTATTGCCAGTGTGCGCCCCTACTGATACTTCTACCACTTGCCTGGCTTTGTTCCCTAAAATTAGGTCCAGATCTTGTCGGATTTCCCCGTGTTGGGTTAGAAAAGCTCTCCAGGACACGTTTTACAAATTTCATTGTCTTTCACATTTTGCCTATCCCCTTGATATTGGTTAAGATCATAATATCCCCTACTGTTATTATCCTTTCACTTTTACACTTCTCTGAGATTTGCCTATGTACAGGTATCTGTCTTTCTATCTCCCCCTGACCATTTCAGGAGTTAACAGTACACCCCTAGTAATGTGACTGGCATCCTTTTTTTGTTTTCAGGTTCTACCTGTTTAGCCTCAACTGAGAAGTCCTCCAGGATATCACCCCTCCTTAGTACCTAACCACTTTACCTTCTGTACTGCCCCCGTCTTGTCAGAATGTTCTAAATCCCAGAACATTGAGCTGCCAATCCTGTCCATCCCTCAACCATGTCCCACTGATAACGATGATATCATTATTGTCACATGTTAATCAACACTCTCAACTTATCTTCCTTACTTGCAAGGCTCCTAGAATCAGGCCATTCAGCCCATCAAGGCCAACCCTCTGAGAAGCATCCCACCCAGACACAGCTCCCTACCCTATCCCTATAACCTTGCATTTCCCATGGCTAACCCACCTAGCCTTCCTAATCCCAGGCTAATATGGGACAATTTAGCACGGCCAATCCACCCTAACCTGCACATCCCTGGACACTATGGGACAATTTAGCACGGCTAATCCACCCTAACCTGCACATCCCTGAACACCATGGGACAATTTAGCACGGCTAATCCACCCTAACCTGCACATCCCTGGACACTATAGGACAATTTAGCACGGCCAATCCACCCTAACCTGCACACCCCTGGGCACTATGGGACAATTTAGCACGGCTAATCCACCCTAACCTGCACATCCCTAAACACTATGGGACAATTTAGCACGGCCAATCCACCCTAACCTGCACACCCCTGGGCACTATGGGACAATTTAGCACGGCCAATCCACCCTAACCTGCACATCCCTGGGCACTATGGGACAATTTAGCACGGCCAATCCACCCTAACCCGCACATCCCTGGGCACTATGGGACAATTTAGCACGGCCAATCCACCCTAACCTGTACATCCCTAGACACTATGGGGCAATTTAGCACGGCCAATCCACCCTAACCTGCACATCCCTGGGCACAATGGGACAATTTAGCATGGCCAATCCACCCTAACCCACACATCCCTGGCACTATGAGACAATTTACCTCGGCCAATCCACCCTAACCTGCACATCCCTGGGCACTATGGGACAATTTAGCACGGCCAATCCACCCTAACCGGCACATCCCTGGCACTATGAGACAATTTACCTCGGCCAATCCACCCTAACCTGCACATCCCTAGGCACTATGGGACAATTTAGCACGGCCAATCCACCCTAACCTGCACATCCCTGGGCACTATGGGACAATTTAGCACGGCCAATCCACCCTAACCTGCACATCTCTGGACACTACGGGACAATTTAGCACGGCCAATCCACCCTAACCTGCACATCCCTGGACACTATGGGACAATTTGGCACGGCCAATCCACCCTAACCTGCACATCCCTGGGCACTATGGGACAATTTGGCACGGCCAATCCACCCTAACCTGCACACCTTTGGACTGTGGGAGGAACCCGGAGCACACGGAGGAAACCCACTCAGACACGGGGAGAATGTGCAAACTCCACACAGACAGTTGCCCGAGGGTGGGATCGAACCCGGGTCCCTGGTGCTGTGAGGCGGCAGCGCTAACCCCTGAGCCACCGTGCCACTCCTTGCATTACATTAAGTGCCAACCTACTTGGCTGTTTGCTCCCTTGTGTTTTGTCTCAACTGGCTATGCTCCACTTGCCAATCTGAATTGACCTCCCTTCCACCTCTCCTACTCTTACAGTTGTCCCGACGACCTGTTTCCCAGTCCCCCATCGGGTTCGTTGTGGTGTAGAGATGGGAATCCTCCACCCCCTGTAAATGGTGCGCATTGAGCTCCTGTTTGTTTGTGGGCCTCTCAAACCGAACGTCGCAGCCAGAAACAGGCATTCAGACGCGGGTCGTCAAGCCAGTAATCAAACTGAATGCCCTTTCGTTGCCCTCCCACCCACGCCCGAAAGCGAGGTACAAACTCCACTGAACAGGAGCCTTGATGTGGTGACCAAGCTGGTCGGGATTGATGCACTTTGACTCTAAAGTCAGGAGCTGCCTTTAATGTTTGCAGGGATGTGGGCCAAGAGCAGGTGGGCAGGACTAGTCAAGTTTGGGATAATGGTTGGGCCGAAGGGCCTGCTTCCATGCAAGTTGCAGTCATTGACGGCTTGATTTAATTTTTTTTTCTTGGAATTCCCTCTTGTCGGTTGCAGAGATTGCAAATGAGGTTACAGTCGATGTGACACAACCAGTTGTGGATCTCCGCTGCTCACTGGAACCCCACAGGCCGGAGGTCCAAGGCAAGGATGAAGAATCCATTCCCCCAGAGGCCAAACCAGATGAGCCAGAATCCCAGGCAAAGCTCTCCCGCAGGTACATCAGGACCAGGCACCAAGATGATCCTTTCGCCTTCCTCCAGGACCTCAAGCCCCTGGAGATGTCCCCCCAGGTCGTGTGCGTTGCCCCTCTGTATCAGGAATCGTCCCCCATCCGTCCACGCAAGTGCAAGAGGCCAACAGGGGGCAGCTCTCTGGCCACCTCCTACACTGATCTCTGCTCAGCTCGAGAGACTCGAAGCAGTTCCTCGGGTACCAAGAGCGGACCAGCTACCGCCCCCAGGGTGATGCCTGTGCCCCAGGGGGAAAGCCAGGCTCCTGATGCAACCGAGCCCCTCAAAACACCTCTGAGGTCTGCCCCCAGAGAACCTGACGCCACCCCAATAAAGACAGCTGCTGACCCCCTGATATCTGTCACTCCACATGGAGTAACTGAATGCCCAGGTTCTGAGTCCATCACTCCACAGGGAGTAAGTGAATCCCCAGGTTCTGAGTCCATCACTCCACAGGGAGTAAGGGAAAGCCCAGGTTCTGAGTCCATCACTCCACAGGGAGTAAGTGAACCCCCAGATTCTGAGTCCATCATTCCACAGGGAGTAACTGAATCCCCAGGTTCTGAGTCCATCACTTCACAGGGAGTAAGTGAACCCCCAGATTCTGAGTCCATCACTCCACAGGGAGTAACTGAATCCCCAGGTTCTGAGTCCATCACTCCACAGAGAGTAAGTGAATGCCCAGGTTCTGAGTCCATCACTCCACAGGGAGTAACTGAAACCCCAGATTCTGGGTCTGTCATTCTACAGAAAGGAGCTGAACCCCCAAAACCTGTGTCCGTCACTCCTCCAACTGTAACTGAACCCCCAAATTCAGTGTCTGTCACTCTTCAGAAAGTATCTGAACCCCCAAAATCTGAGCCTGGCACTCCACAGAGAGTAACTGAACCCCCAAATTCTGAGTCTGTCACTCTTCAGAAAGTATCTGAACCCCCAAAATCTGAGCCTGGCACTCCACAGAGAGTAACTGAACCCCCAAATTCTGAGTCTGTCACTCTTCAGAAAGTATCTGAACCCCCAAATTCTGAGTCTGTCATTCCACACAGTGGTGCTGAACCCCAAAAATCTGAGTCTGTCACTCCACAGGGAGTCACTGAAATCCCAAAATCTGAGTCTGTCACTCTTCAGAAAGTATCTGAACCCCCAAAATCTGAGTCTATCACTCCACAGAGAGGAGCTGAACCCCCAAAATCTGAGTCTGTCATTCCACAGGGAGTAAAGGAACTCTCAGAATCTGAGTCCATCACACTGCAGGGAGCAACTGAACCCCCAAATTCTGAGACCATCACTCCAGAGAAGGAAGCTGAATCCCTAAAATCTGAGCCTATCACTCCACAGGGAGTAACTGAACCCCCAAAATCTGAATCAGCCATTCTTCAGAAAGTATTTGATCCCCCAAAATCTGAGCCTGTCACTCTACAGAGAGGAACTGAACCCCCAAAATCTGATTCTATCACTCTTCAGAAAGTATCTGAACCCCCAAAATTTGAGTCCATCACTCCACCAAGAGTAACTGAACCCCCAGAATATGCGCCCATCGTTGAGCAGGGAGTAACTGAACCCCCAGAATCTGAGTCTATTACTCTACAGAGAGTAATTGAAACCCCAAAATCTGATTCTGTGACTCTTCAGAGAATAATTCAACCCGCAAAATCTGATTCTGTCTCTCCTCTGAGAGTAACAGAACCCACGAAATCTGAGTCTGTCATTCTTGTGAGAGTAACAGAAACCACAAAATTTGCATCTGTTACTCCTCAGAGAGTAGCTATGCTATCAGAATCTGATCCCAAGGAAACTGAATCTGTCACTCCCCAAGAACCTCAATCCCCCTCTTCATTCAGTGCACCAGAGAAAAATACACTTAAGTCCCAACATTCCAAACTTCTGGAATTTGAAGCAAAGCAATCTGAATTCCAAGAATATGGATCCTGGAAATGTGACCCCCAAATATCTGGGCTCAAGGAATCTGTGTCTGAGGAATCACAAAGGCTGGAATCTAGACCTGAAGAATCTGATCCTCGGATCACCAAATACCAGGAATCTAGAGCCAAAGAATCCAAAATTGAGGAATGTGAGGTCCTGGAATTTGCATCACAAGAATCTGAACCAAAGGAACCTGAATTCTGGAAATTTAGAGCCTGTAACTCTGAACCCAAAAAGTCTGAACCCCAGGAATATGATTCCCAGGGATCCGAACTCCAGGATTCTGAGTGTCAGGATACTGAATCCCAGGGAACTCAACCTCAAGATTCCGAACTTGAGGAATCTGAACATATTCCTCCCGAGCGAAGCCCTGATCCTCAAGGATCAGAACCTGAGGAATCTGAAATTGAGGAATCTGAAGATGAAAACTCGGAAAATGAGAGAGGGTCTGATTCCCAAGGATCTGAGGTTGATGAATCCGAACTGGAGGAATCGGAAATGGATGTTTCTGAACCGGAGAATTCCGAATCCTCAGAATCTGACCCTCCAGCATCTGAAGCAGTCACTCCCGTTGGAATACCCGAGCCCCTGATTCCTAACCTCCCACCTCTCATAGAGTCACCCGAACCCCAGGAATATGAGCTCTCAAACTATGGGACTGATGTTCCACAGGGAGCAACTGAAAGCTCATGTTCTGAGGCTGTCCCTCTGCAGGGAGTAAGCGAACCTCCAAAACCTGGAACTGTCACTCTGCAGGGAGTGACTGAACCCCAAGAATCTGAACCCCAAAAGACTAGATCTGTCATTTCACAGGGAGTAAGTGAATCCCAAGGGACTGAACCCCCAAAACCTGGAACCGTCACTCTTCAGGGAGTGACTGAACCCCAAGAATGTGAATCCCCAAAGACTGAAGGCATCACTCCACAGGGAGCATTCAATCCCCCAAAATCTGGAGACATTGCTCTGCATGGTGAACCCCTGAAACCTGGACCTGTCGCTGTGCAGGCACTAAGTGAACCCCAAGGGACTCAACCCCCAAAACCTAAAGCCGTCATTCCACAGGGAGTAAGTGAACTCCCAAAATCTGGAGCTGTTACTCCGCTGGGAGTAACTGAACCTCTAGAACAGGGAGTGACTGAACCCCCAGAGACTGAAGCCATCACTCCACAGTCAGTAAGTGAATCCCGAAGGACTGAACCCCAGAAACCTGGAGCCGTCACTCTGCAGGGAGTAAGCGAACCCCAGGAGAGTGAGCCCCCAAAGACTCGAGCCATCACTCCGGAGATGATGGGAGCTGCCCGGCATCTGGAGCCCATCACTCTACCGAGAGCAACCGCAGATCATGAGCTGGAAGTAAATGGCCAGGGGAAGCAAGTGGACCCTGACCTTCTGAGGCCACCTCTCCAGATGGAGCAACCGAGCCTGATCCCCTCCATTTAGAAAATGCCAGCGCTTGGAAAGCCCACATCCATCCGCCAACACCACCACCCACCCCGACCACTACCTCACCCCTCCCCTTGCCCCAAACACCTCCCTCCTCAAAACACACAGTCTTGTGTCACACACCGTCCCCCCACCCACCCATCCACCAATTCTCCCACTTCCCATCTTCCCATTCTCTCCTGGACCCTCAACCTATTGCCTCAGCCCTAATCTGCAGTGGTTGGGGGTGGGAGGGATATCCAAATCCCTGGACACAAATGTGTCCCCGACAAAACCACACCCCCTGCCACGACCCCCAAACCCATGCCATTGGCCACACCCTTTCCCCTCACTGGACTGCCCCACCCAAGCAAGACCCTTCCTATAGAACACCCTTTGCAAAACACACACTCCCCTCACACTGTTGCCAGAACCCCATGCCCTCCCCAACACACACACACACGCACACACACACACAAAGTCACAAATACCAAAAGTAAATTGAGAAGCTACAAAAATGGAGATTATTCAGACAGGCAGGAACCACGTCAAGGGTGAAGAAGTGATTTGGACGTTGCCCTGGGCCACTGGGAGGGGAAGACGGAGAGACGGAGAGAGAGAGGAAGCCCGAGGAAGAGACAGAGAGACAGAGCGAGAGAGAGTGATAGATGGAGCCAGAGAGCGAGCAATACAGAGGTGAAGCAGGAAAGGAGGAGTTGGGGGATCAGGTGGGCTGCAGGGTACAGGGAGCTGGAAGGACAGAGTCAAACATCGTCCCAGCTAACCGTGCTGCAGTGATACTACCCCCCAACCACCAAAAGCCTGGGTGCCGGTTTGCACAGCAACGCGGTAAATGTGGACACCCGCCCAGGGAGTGCCCAACCTGGCCCACCCTCTGTGATGAGTGCTCGGACTGCCGACAATAAAATCTTGAGCCTTGGTTTGTGTTCACTGGAGTTGGGTTCACTATGTGAGGTAGAGGGAGGGTGGCGATGTGGAGGGAGGTGATGGTGGGTATAGGTGTGATCTGGAGAGGGTGGGGGGATGTGATATGGGAGGGGGTGGTGGGTGTGATGTGGGAGGGGGTGGAAGGTGTGATGTGAAAGGGAGGGGTTGGAGGGTGTGATGTGAGAGAGAGGGGGTGGAGGGTGTGATGTGGGAGGGGATGGAGGGTGCCATCTGTGAGAGGGTGGAAGGTGTGACGTGGGAGGGGTTGGAGAGTGCGGTGTGAGAGGGGGTGGAGGGTGTGATGGGGGGGGAGACTGTGATGTGAGAGAATGTCGAGGCTGTGATGTGGGACCGTATGGAGGATGTGATGTGCGAGGGGATGGAGGGTGCCATCTGTGAGAGGGTGGAAGGTGTGACGTGGGAGGGGTTGGAGAGTGCGGTGTGAGAGGGGGTGGAGGGCGTGATGTGGAAGGGAGTGCACAGTGTGATGTGAGAGGGTGCGGAGGGTGTGGTGGGGATGGGAGTGGAGGCTGTGATGTGGAGGGTGTGGAGGCTGTGATGTGGGAGAGGGTGGAGGGTGTGATGTGAGTGAGGGTGGACGGTGTGATGTGAGAGGGAGTGGACGGTGTGATGTGAGATGGAGTGGAGGGTGTGATGTGAGAGGGAGTGGACGGTGTGATGTGGGAGGGAGTGGAGGGTGTGATGTGGGAGGGAGTGGAGGGTGTGATGTGGAAGGGAGTGGAGTGTGTGATGTGAGAGGGAGTGGAGGGTATGATGTGGGACTGGGTGGATGGCGTGTTGTGAGTGGGGGTGGAGGGTGTGATGTGAGAGAGTGTGGAGGGTGTGATGTGGGAGGGGGTGGAGGATGCATTGTGAGATGGAGTGGGTGGAGGGTGTGATTTGTGAGGGAGTGGAGGATGTTATGTGGGAGGCGGTGGAGAATGTGATGTAGGAGGGTGTTAAGTGTGGGGGTGGAGGGTGTGTTGTGGGAGGGAGTGGAGGGTGTGATGTGAGAGGGAGTGGAAGGTGTGATGTGGGAGGGAGTGGAGGGTGCAAAGTGAGACGGAGGGGTGGAGGGTGTGATTTGCGAGGGAGTGGAGGATGTTATGGGGAGGTGGTGGAGAATGTGATGTGGGAGGGTGTTAAGTGTGGGGGGTGAGAGTGTGTTGTGGGAGGGAGTGGAGGGTGTGATGTGGGACTGGGTGGAGGGTGTGATGTGAGAGGGAGTGGAGGGTGTGATGTGAGAGGGAGTGGAGGGTGTGTTGTGGGAGGGAGTGGAGGGTGTGATGTGGGACTGGGTGGAGGGTGTGTTGTGAGTGGGGGTGAAGGTTGTGATGTGAGAGAGTGTGGAGGGTCTGATGTGGGAGGGGTTGGGGGTTGCAATGTGAGACGGAGGGGTTGGAGGGTGTGATTTGCGAGGGAGTGGAGGATGTTATGTGGGAAGGGGTGGAGGGGCTGATGTGGGTGGAGGAGAAGCGTGTGATGTGGAAGGGGATGGAGGATTTGATGTGTGAGAGGGTGGAGGGTGTGATATGGGAGGGAGTGGAGGGTGTGATATGAGAGAGGGTGGAAGGTGTGATGTGAGAGAGGGTGGAAGGTGTGATATGAGAGAGGGTGGAAGGTGTGATATGAGAGAGGGTGGAAGGTGTGATATGAGAGAGCGTGGAAGGTGTGATGTGAGAGAGGGTGGAAGGTGTGATATGAGAGAGGGTGGAAGGTGTGATATGAGAGAGCGTGGAAGGTGTGATGTTGAACAGGAAGGAGGGTGTGATGTGGGAGGGGTTGGAGAATATGATGTGGGTGGGGTGGAGTGTGTGATGTGGGAGGGGTTGGTGGGTGTGATGAGGAGAGGGTGTTGGGTGTGATGTGGGAGGGTGTGGAGGGTCTGATGTGAGAGTGAATGGAGGGTGTGATGTGAGAGGGTGGTGGGTGTGATGTGAGGGTGAATGGAGGGTGTGATGTGAGAGAGGGTGGAGGGTGTGATTTGGAGGGAGTGCAGGGTGTGATGTGGGACTGAGTGGAGGGTATGTTGTGAGTGGGGGTGGAGGGTGTGATGCGGACTGGGTGGAGGGTGTGATGTGAGGGAGTGGAGGGTGTGATGTGAGAGGGAGTGGAGGGTGTGATGTTGGAGGGATTGGAGGGTGTGATGTGGGAGGGAGTGGAGGGTGTGATGTGGGAGGGATTGGAGGGTGTGATGTGAGAGGGATTGGAGGGTGTGATTTGAGAGGGTGGAGGGTGTGATGTGGCAGGGATTGGAGGGTGTGATGTGGGAGGGATTGCAGGGTGTGATGTGAGTGAGGGTGGAAAGTGTGATGTGAGAGGGAGTGGAAGGTGTGATGTGAGAGGGAGTGGAGGGTGTGATTTGAGAGGGTGGAGGGTGTGATGTGGGAGGGATTGGAGGGTGTGCCGTGAGAGAGCGTTGAGGGTGTGATGTAGGTTGGAGTGGAGGGTGTGATGTGGAAGGGATTGGAGGGTGTAATGTGAGAGGGTGGAGGGTGTGATGTGGGAGGGATTGGAGAGTGTGCCGTGAGAGAGGGTGGAGGGTGTGATGTAGGTTGGAGTGGAGGGTGTGACGTGGAAGGGATTGGAGGGTGTAATGTGAGGAAGTGGAGGGTGTGATGTGAGAGAGGGTGGAGGGTGTGATGTAGGAGGGGATGGAGGGTGTGATGTGGGTGGGAGTGCAGGGTGTGATGTGGGATGGTATGGTGGGTGTGATGTGAGAGACTGGAGGGAGTGATGTGACTGAGGCTGGAGGATATGATGTGGGAGGGTGTGGTGGGTGTGATGTGAGAGAGCGTGGAGGGTGTGATGTGGGAGGGAGTGGAGAGTGTGATGTGAGAGGGCGTGGAGGGTGTGATGTGGGAGGGATCGGAGGGTGTGATGTGGGAGGGATTGGAGGGTGTGCCGTGAGAGAGGGTGGAGGGTGTGATGTGGGAGGGATTAGAGGGTGTGATGTGGGAGGGATTGCAGGGTGTGATGTGGGAGGGATTGGAGGGTGTGCCGTGAGAGAGGGTGGAGGGTGTGATGTGGGAGGGATTGGAGGGTGTGATGTGGGAGGGATTGGAGGGTGTGATGTGGGAGGGATTGGAGGGTGTGATGTGGGAGGGATTGGAGGGTACGTGAGAGGGAGTGGAGGGTGTGATTTGAGAGGGCGGAGGGTGTGAAGTGGCAGGGATTGGAGGGTGTGATGTGGGAGGGATTGCAGGGTGTGATGTGAGTGAGGGTGGAGAGTGTGATGTGAGAGGGAGTGGAAGGTGTGATGTGAGAGGGAGTAGAGGGTGTGCCGTGAGAGAGGGTGGAGGGTCTGATGTGGGAGGGATTGGAGGGTGCGCCATGAGAAAGGGTGGAGGGTGTGATGTAGGATGGAGTGGAGGGTGTGATGTGGGAGGGTTTGGAGGGTGTAATGTGAGAGGGTGGAAGGTGTGATGTGGGAGGGATTGGAGAGTGTGCCGTGAGAGAAGGTGGAGGGTGCGATGTAGGATGGAGTGGAGGGTGTGATGTGGGTGGGAGTGGAGGGTGTGCCGTGAGAGAGGGTGGAGGGTGTGATGTGGGAGGGTGGAGGGTGTGATGTGGGAGGGATTGGAGGGTGTAATGTGAGAGGGAGTGGAGTGTGTGATGTGGGAGGGCGTGGAGGGTGTGATGTGGGAGGGATTGGAGGGTGTGATGTGGGAGGGATTGGAGGGTATGTGAGAGGGAGTGGATGGTGTGATTTGAGAGGGCGGAGGGTGTGATGTGGCAGGGATTGGAGGGTGTGATGTGTGAGGGATTGCAGGGTGTGATGTGAGTGAGGGTGGAGAGTGTGATGTGAGAGGGAGTGGAAGATGTGATGTGAGAGGGAGTAGGGGGTGTGCTGTGAGAGAGGGTGGAGGGTGTGATGTGGGAGGGATAGAGGGTGTGATGTGAGAGGGTGGAGGGTCTGATGTGGGAGGGATTGGAGGGTGTGCTGTGAGAGAGGGTGGAGGGTGTGCTGTAGGATGGAGTGGAGGGTGTGATGTGGGAGGGTTTGGAGGGTGTAATGTGAGAGGGTGGAGGGTGTGATGTGGGAGGGATTGGAGAGTGTGCCGTGAAAGAAGGTGGAGGGTGTGATGTAGGATGGAGTGGAGGGTGTGATGTGGGTGGGAGTGGAGGGTGTGATGTGGGACGGTGTGGTGGGTGTGATGTGAGAGACTGGAGGGAGTGATGTGAATGAGGCTGGAGGATATGATGTGGGAGGGTATGGTGGGTGTGATGTGAGAGAGCGTGGAGGGTGTGATGTGGGAGGGAGTGGAGAGTGTGATGTGAGCGAGGGTGGAAGGTGTGATGTGAGACTGGGTGGAGGGTGTGATGTGAGAGGGTGGCGCATGTGATGTGGGAGGGCGTGGAGGGTCTGATCTGAGAGGGATTGCAGGGTGTGATGTGAGTGAGGGTGGAGAGTGTGATGTGGGAGGGAGTGGAGGGTGTGCCGTGAGAGAGGGTGGAGGGTGTGATGTGGGAGGGATTGGAGGGTGTGATGTGGGAGGGATTGGAGGGTGTGATGTGGGAGGGATTGGAGGGTGTGCCGTGAGAGAGGGTGGAGGGTGTGTTGTGGGAGGGATTAGAGGGTGTGATGTGGGAGGGATTGCAGGGTGTGATGTGGGAGGGATCGGAGGGTGTGATGTGGGAGGGATTGGAGGGTGTGCCGTGAGAGAGGGTGGAGGGTGTGATGTGGGAGGGATTAGAGGGTGTGATGTGGGAGGGATTGCAGGGTGTGATGTGGGAGGGATTGGAGGGTGTGCCGTGAGAGAGGGTGGAGGGTGTGATGTGGGAGGGATTAGAGGGTGTGATGTGAGAGGGTGGAGGGTGTGATGTGGGAGGGATTGGAGGGTGTGATGTGGGAGGGATTGCAGGGTGTGATGTGGGAGGGATTGGAGGGTGTGATGTGGGAGGGATTGGAGGGTGTGATGTGGGAGGGATTAGAGGGTGTGATGTGAGAGGGTGGAGGGTGTGATGTGGGAGGGATTGGAGGGTGTGATGTGAGAGGGAGTGGAGGGTGTGATGTGGGAGGGCGTGGAGGGTGTGATGTGGGAGGGATTGGAGGGTGTGATGTGGGAGGGATTGGAGGGTACGTGAGAGGGAGTGGAGGGTGTGATTTGAGAGGGCGGACGGTGTGAAGTGGCAGGGATTGGAGGGTGTGATGTGGGAGGGATTGCAGGGTGTGATGTGAGTGAGGGTGGAGAGTGTGATGTGAGAGGGAGTGGAAGGTGTGATGTGAGAGGGAGTAGAGGGTGTGCCGTGAGAGAGGGTGGAGGGTGTGATGTGGGAGGAATAAAGGGTGTGATGTGAGAGGGTGGAGGGTCTGATGTGGGAGGGATTGGAGGGTGCGCCATGAGAGAGGGTGGAGGGTGTGATGTAGGATGGAGTGGAGGGTGTGATGTGGGAGGGTTTGGAGGGTGTAATGTGAGAGGGTGGAGGGTGTGATGTGGGAGGGATTGGAGAGTGTGCCGTGAGAGAAGGTGGAGGGTGCGATGTAGGATGGAGTGGAGGGTGTGATGTGGGTGGGAGTGGAGGGTGTGCCGTGAGAGAGGGTGGAGGGTGTGATGTGGGAGGGTGGAGGGTGTGATGTGGGAGGGATTGGAGGGTGTGATGTGAGAGGGAGTGGAGTGTGTGATGTGGGAGGGCGTGGAGGGTGTGATGTGGGAGGGATTGGAGGGTGTGATGTGGGAGGGATTGGAGGGTATGTGAGAGGGAGTGGAGGGTGTGATTTGAGAGGGCGGAGGGTGTGATGTGGCAGGGATTGGAGGGTGTGATGTGGGAGGGATTGGAGGGTATGTGAGAGGGAGTGGAGGGTGTGATTTGAGAGGGCGGAGGGTGTGATGTGGCAGGGATTGGAGGGTGTGATGTGTGAGGGATTGCAGGGTGTGATGTGAGTGAGGGTGGAGAGTGTGATGTGAGAGGGAGTGGAAGATGTGATGTGAGAGGGAGTAGGGGGTGTGCCGTGAGAGAGGGTGGAGGGTGTGATGTGGGAGGGATAGAGGGCGTGATGTGAGAGGGTGGAGGGTCTAATGTGGGAGGGATTGGAGGGTGCGCCGTGAGAGAGGGTGGAGGGTGTGCTGTAGGATGGAGTGGAGGGTGTGATGTGGGAGGGTTTGGAGGGTGTAATGTGAGAGGGTGGAGGGTGTGATGTGGGAGGGATTGGAGAGTGTGCCGTGAAAGAAGGTGGAGGGTGTGATGTAGGATGGAGTGGAGGGTGTGATGTGGGTGGGAGTGGAGGGTGTGATGTGGGACGGTGTGGTGGGTGTGATGTGAGAGACTGGAGGGAGTGATGTGAATGAGGCTGGAGGATATGATGTGGGAGGGTATGGTGGGTGTGATGTGAGAGAGCGTGGAGGGTGTGATGTGGGAGGGAGTGGAGAGTGTGATGTGAGCGAGGGTGGAAGGTGTGATGTGAGACTGGGTGGAGGGTGTGATGTGAGAGGGTGGCGCATGTGATGTGGGAGGGCGTGGAGGGTCTGATCTGAGAGGGATTGCAGGGTGTGATGTGAGTGAGGGTGGAGAGTGTGATGTGGGAGGGAGTGGAGGGTGTGCCGTGAGAGAGGGTGGAGGGTGTGATGTGGGAGGGATTGGAGGGTGTGATGTGGGAGGGATTGGAGGGTGTGATGTGGGAGGGATTGGAGGGTGTGATGTGTGAGGGATTGGAGGGTGTGCCGTGAGAGAGGGTGGAGGGTGTGATGTGGGAGGGATTAGAGGGTGTGATGTGGGAGGGATTGGAGGGTGTGATGTGGGAGGGATTGGAGGGTCTGCCGTGAGAGAGGGTGGAGGGTGTGATGTGGGAGGGATTAGAGGGTGTGATGTGGGAGGGATTGCAGGGTGTGATGTGGGAGGGATTGGAGGGTGTGCCGTGAGAGAGGGTGGAGGGTGTGATGTGGGAGGGATTAGAGGGTGTGATGTGAGAGGGTGGAGGGTGTGATGTGGGAGGGATTGGAGGGTGTGATGTGGGAGGGATTGGAGGGTGTGATGTGGGAGGGATTGGAGGGTGTGCCGTGAGAGGGAGTGGAGGGTGTGATGTGGGAGGGCGTGGAGGGTGTGATGTGGGAGGGATTGGAGGGTGTGATGTGGGAGGGATTGGAGGGTACGTGAGAGGGAGTGGAGGGTGTGATTTGAGAGGGCGGAGGGTGTGAAGTGGCAGGGATTGGAGGGTGTGATGTGGGAGGGATTGCAGGGTGTGATGTGAGTGAGGGTGGAGAGTGTGATGTGAGAGGGAGTGGAAGGTGTGATGTGAGAGGGAGTAGAGGGTGTGCCGTGAGAGAGGGTGGAGGGTGTGATGTGAGAGGGTGGAGGGTCTGATGTGGGAGGGATTGGAGGGTGCGCCATGAGAGAGGGTGGAGGGTGTGATGTGGGAGGGATTGGAGAGTGTGCCGTGAGAGAAGGTGGAGGGTGCGATGTAGGATGGAGTGGAGGGTGTGATGTGGGTGGGAGTGGAGGGTGTGCCGTGAGAGAGGGTGGAGGGTGTGATGTGGGAGGGTGGAGGGTGTGATGTGGGAGGGATTGGAGGGTGTGATGTGAGAGGGAGTGGAGTGTGTGATGTGGGAGGGCGTGGAGGGTGTGATGTGGGAGGGATTGGAGGGTGTGATGTGGGAGGGATTGGAGGGTATGTGAGAGGGAGTGGAGGGTTTGATTTGAGAGGGCGGAGGGTGTGATGTGGCAGGGATTGGAGGGTGTGATGTGTGAGGGATTGCAGGGTGTGATGTGAGTGAGGGTGGAGAGTGTGATGTGAGAGGGAGTGGAAGATGTGATGTGAGAGGGAGTAGGGGGTGTGCCGTGAGAGAGGGTGGAGGGTGTGATGTGGGAGGGATAGAGGGTGTGATGTGAGAGGGTGGAGGGTCTGATGTGGGAGGGATTGGAGGGTGCGCCGTGAGAGATGGTGGAGGGTGTGCTGTAGGATGGAGTGGAGGGTGTGATGTGGGAGGGTTTGGAGGGTGTAATGTGAGAGGGTGGAGGGTGTGATGTGGGAGGGATTGGAGAGTGTGCCGTGAAAGAAGGTGGAGGGTGTGATGTAGGATGGAGTGGAGGGTGTGATGTGGGTGGGAGTGGAGGGTGTGATGTGGAACGGTGTGGTGGGTGTGATGTGAGAGACTGGAGGGAGTGATGTGAATGAGGCTGGAGGATATGATGTGGGAGGGTATGGTGGGTGTGATGTGAGAGAGCGTGGAGGGTGTGATGTGGGAGGGAGTGGAGAGTGTGATGTGAGCGAGGGTGGAAGGTGTGATGTGAGACTGGGTGGAGGGTGTGATGTGAGAGGGTGGCGCATGTGATGTGGGAGGGCATGGAGGGTCTGATCTGAGAGGGATTGCAGGGTGTGATGTGAGTAAGGGTGGAGAGTGTGATGTGGGAGGGAGTGGAGGGTGTGATGTGAGAGGGAGTGGAGGGTGTGATGTGAGAGGGTGGAGGGTGTGGCTTGTGAGAGGGTGGAGGGTGTGATGTGGGCGGGAGTGGAGGGTGTGATGTGAGAGGGAGTGGATGGTGTAATGTGGGAGGGATTGGAGGGTGTGATGTGAGGAAGTGGAGGGTGTGATGTGAGAAGGAGTGGAGCGTGTGATGTGAGAGGGGATGGAGGGTGTGATGTGGGCGGGAGAGGTGGGTGTGATGTGGGAGGGAGTGGAGGGTGTGATGTGAGAGGCTGGAGGATATGATGTGGGAGGGTATGTTGGGTGTGATGTGAGAGAGCGTGGAAGGTGTGATGTGGGAGGGATTGGAGGGTGTGATGTGAGCGAGGGTGGAAGGTGTGATGTGAGACAGGGTGGAGGGTGTGATGTGGGTGGGAGTGGAGGGTGTGATGTGAGAGGGAGTGGATGGTGTAATGTGGGAGGGATTGGAGGGTGTGATGTGAGGAAGTGGAGGGTGTGATGTGAGAAGGAGTGGAGCGTGTGATGTGAGAGGGGATGGAGGGTGTGATGTGAGAGGCTGGAGGATATGATGTGGGAGGCTATGTTGGGTGTGATGTGAGAGAGCGTGGAAGGTGTGATGTGGGAGGGATTGGAGGGTGTGATGTGAGCGAGGGTGGAAGGTGTGATGTGAGACAGGGTGGAGGGTGTGATGTGAGACAGGTTGGAGGGTGTGACGTGAGAGGTATTGGGGCGTGTGATGTGAGAGGGATTGGGGCGTGTGATGTGAGAGGGTTGGGCGTGTGATGTGGGAGAGATTGGAGGGTGATGTGAGAGAGGGTGGAGGGTGTGATGTGAGAGGGATTGGGGGGTGTGATGTGAGAGAGGGTGGAGGGTGTGATGTGGGAGGGAGCAGAAGGTGCGATGTGAGAGAGGGTGGAGGGATCTGGAATGTGCTTCCTGCAAGTGTGAAGGACTTGGTCTCATGAGAACTTTTGTTTTGAAGAGCATTATTCCATCAAGGCAACACTGCACTGGAGCATGAGTTTCCTCCCTTAATCCAAAGATGTGTTGGATGGATAGATTGGCCACTTCCCATGGCCAATCCACCCAACCTGCTCATGTTTGGAATATGGGAGGAAACCCACGCAGACATAGGGAGAATGCTTAACTCCACACAGTCGCCCCAGGATGGAATCAAACCCTGGTCCCTCGCTCTGAGAGACCATGCCTCCCTGACAGAGGAAGAATCTCCCCATTTTAAGGGACCATGATTAGGGAGAGCAGAATCTTATTGAAAACACAAACATTTTATCGAAGCTTTATTCCCTGCACTTGTCGGGACAAAATGCAAGAACACCAAACCTGGAACCCTCACAACAATTGACGCTGTTGGAGAGAAGGGTGGTCATTGTGTGGGCAAGTTGACTCCAATAGGCTAAAACATTGCCATGGAGAAGGAAATGGGGAACTAGAAGGCTTCAGGGTAATTCACATGAAGAAGTCACAAGGATTGAACATGTTCCTTTAGTTTGCAGAGGACAGGTCACTGTGTTTTGTACTAGAAGGGGTTATGTATGGAGTGCCAATGGAACACAGGCAGCATCCTCACAGGTACTGATGGGCGGGACAGGAGTTTGTGGGCGGGGCTTGGGGCTCTGGCCGTGTGAGTAGAGCAGCCTGTGCGCCTGCGCTGGTGGACGTGGCAGTCACGTGGGCTTGTCAGTGACGCCAGTAGGGCTCGAGCGCCGGGCCTTTCAGTGAGGGGACGGTAAACAGATACTGTAGAGAGGGTCAGAATCAGTCGGACTTCGAGCCCGCCGTGGTAAGTGTTTCGGTGTCCAATCTTTCCTCTTAATAGATACGTAAGCTAGAGGGCGGAAGAATTAAGTTTTTAAAATAGCCGGCTTAGAAAATATCAGAGGGAGCTGCATCCGGCGCAACCAAACTTGGGAATCCAGCCGGAGAAAGCGTGGTCCAATCAACGACCAAGTGGCGCTAGGATATGACCAATCGGCTTCTGAAGGGGGCGGGATGTTTGCACTCAATACTAAGTTTGGTTGAGAGTTCTCTTTCCCCCCCCCCACGATCACTGGGGGTGCGCACCCTTATAAAGCCTCCACTTTTTCATTTTACACACCCCCCCACTCTTATTCCTCCATCCCCAACTTCACCCCACTTTCATATGAAATTTGTTCTTTCTAAAAGCAAATTTTTTGTTTCCTCCTACGATCTTCACCCCCGCAACAGTCCAAACTCTTCTCTTCCCCCCCCCCCCCGACCACCTGCCAAATAATAACTTCATTACCACTCTCTCACATCAGTTGAATTTTGCTGCCCCCCCGCCCCTGGTGTCCAACTGTTCTCGCTTCCCCCACTGTTGTCTGACAGTTCTTGCTGCATTCCCCCCCTGCGTCTGATGGTTCTTGATCCGCCCCCCCCCCCCCGTTGCCTGACCAGTTCTTGATCCCCCCCCCCGTTGCCTGACCAGTTCTTGATTCCTTCCCCCCCCCCCTGCTGTCGTCTTCTGACTGTTCTCGGTTCTCTTCCCCCCCCCCCATGGTTGTTGTCCAATGGTTCTCAATTCTCTCCCCCCCCCCCCAAACCATGGTCATCATCTGACCATTCTCGATTCTCCGGCTTCCCCCCCCCCCCCCCCGTGGTCGTCGTCTGACCATTCTCGATTTCCTCCCACCATGGTCATCTGACCGTTCTTGATTCTCTCCCCCTCCCCTCAACATGGTCGTTGTCCGACCGTTCTTGATTCTCTTCCCCCCCCCAACCGTGGTGGTTGTCCGACCGTTCTGGATTCCTCCCGCCCCCCAACCATGGTCATCCGACCATTCTCAATTCTCCCTCACCATCCCGGTTGTTGTCCGACCGCTTTCGATTTCGTCTCTCCCCCCCCCGCCACCATCATTGTTTTCTGTCTGTTCTCACCCTGTCCCACCTCCAACCCCCTGCTTTCTTTAGTATTGCGAGGTGCAGGGTTAGTTTGTGCCCACTCAAGAAGGTAGTGTTACAAGATCTTTGTTCGAGCTTCTTGCTTGTCGAAGTGTTACGCCAGGGATGTCATTGAGTGAGCCACCAAGACTGTGGACTTGAGTCACCCAGACAGGGCTCAGACTGACCAGAGTGTCTGGAGTTTTGTCTTTCTGACAGATGTTAAACCTTTGCACCCCCTGAGGTAATCGGGAGGTGAAATAAAAGAGGGAACTGTATCTGGTGCAACCAAAGCAGAGAATTATGCTAGCCAGTGACATTGTCCAGTATGGGTCAACAGGAGATGAGACTGGTCAATATCAGTCAATATTTCTGTTGAGAAAGTTCTCTGGCACTGTTGGACAAGTAGGAGGTGCAGAAAGTTCATTCTTCCTGTGAAGCCCCATCACTAAAGCAGATTGTTTCTGCATGTGGCATCTTTCTGCACACAAACCATTGCTTGTCAGTTTCATTCATAAGGTCGCAAAGAGCTTTGGGCATTCTGGCCGAGTAAAAGTGCTGCTACATAAATGCAAGCTTTTTCTCCTTTGTTCGGCTTAAATTGTTGTAGGATGTGACTGTGCAGATGGAAGCCATTCAACCCTTCATACATGTGCCCAGGTGATGAAAGTTTGCTCGGAACAAATGATCTGAGGTGTCTTTGAAAAGTTTCTGACTGGTAGACGCAAGATTGGATTTCTGACTTGCATTAGATAGCATTGCATCTGTCAAATTACAACTTACTGGAATTGGTCCTCGTTTATCCTGTGTGAGGTTGTAGGGCTCTGGTGTCAGTTGATCCAGGCCAGTAATTTGTGGGGTCGGCAGTTCCAGCAGTCAGATTGGCATCTGTGCTGATTAGGGAATGCATGAAAATAGTTATGTTGGCTGGATTAAGGGATAAGAAGTGACTTAATTGAAACCTACAAGATCCTAAGGGGACTTGATGTGGTGCATGTAGACGGGAGCTTTCCTCTTGAGGGAGAATCTGCAACTAGACAGAAAGTAAGGTACCGCCCATTGCAGAGATGAGAAGGAATATTTTTCTGAGGGATGAGAATCTTTTAGCTCTTCCAAATAGCAATGGTCAATAATTTGGCTTTGAGTGTATGTTCGTGCAAGAATCAGTAAACCAGGGAAGGGGAAATCTCTGTAAAATGTAAACACTTCATGGGTGTGATCCTGTTTCTTGTTCCCATTTTGATCAGCCTTTGCATTGCGTTTTGTCTCGGAAATATCTCCATCTTTCCAGATTTAACCTTGCCACGTTCCTGTTACAGGGCTACAGGAACTGAACTGGCAGTGTAGGCCTGAGGGGCTGAATGGCCACCTCCTGCTTCTGTGAACCCTTCCTTTCATTCACACTGATCATACTTGCTCCGTAACTCCATCTTATCTCACCTTCCCTTGCTCGGTAACTCTTAAACCCTTTGCCTGATAAAAATCTATCAATCTCCATCTTCAAATATCTTATCATTCCAGTTCCAGAAAAGTAGGGGAAGAGTTCCATGTTTCCACTGCTCTTAGTGTGCAAAAGCACTTACTAGCAACACCCCTGAACAGCTTGGCTGTCATGTTGCTCTGACAGAGGCCTTCAACACTGTAGACTGTGAGGATCTATGGAAGATTCTGCTGCAGTATGGGCATTCTGCAAAGTTTATTGCCATCCTTTGTTTGCATATTGTTATGAAGCAAGCAATGGATCTATTATTGACCCCTTTTAGGTGAAGACAGGCAAAGTTATGTTAGCCCCCCAGTTCTTTGATCTTCCAAGCTGCGGTGCTCCATCTAACTAGAGACAGGCTCCCTGCTGGAGTGCAGTTTGTGGTGCACTATTTAATCTCAGAGACTACAACCATACCAGCTGGTGTAATTTAGATTCAAATACAGCAAACTTTGTTTTAACTAGCACCTTAAGAACCAGCACTCTCAAGCCAGCAAAAATTTTATACATCAAATACCATGGTGTTTACTGTATCATCCTGTGCAATTATAGTTTTTTAAAGTTTATTTACCTCAGTGTAAATATACTTGTTCAATCAAATGGCCACATGAAATATCAATTTTGAATCAATTTCTCATCAAATATGGTGATCTACCTCGATGTCCAAGTTGAGGATGTGTGAATGAGAAGGCTATCTGCCAGTAAGTTTTATTTAAGGCAATATTGCATTATTATTTGTGATTTAAGCTATGATTAAAGTATACCCCCTGCATGATTTTTCTATTACATGGTGTGTTTTTCTGTTAATTATGTGGACCTCCTTGATTATTAGGAATATTTGATCAATTGGCATACTCCTGGTCCCATCGGTGCTGATTAATAAAATGTTTACTGCACTAAAGTTGGAAAATCTGATCTCAATAATGAAGCCATTAAATAACAACTGGAAACTATTTTTAAAAAAAACCTGTCCACTCACCCTAATGTCCTTAAAGAAATCTGCTGTTTTTACCTGCTGTGGCCTACCTTTGACAGCAATGTGGTTAACTTTCAAACAACATTTACTGTATGCTGTGCAGCCACTGCGAGATCTGCACACACCGATTGGAAGCTGCTACAGCAAAAATGAGAAGGAATCTTACTATTGACTACCCTCTGAAATAGTCCAGCAAGCCACTCAGTTCAAGGGGTAATTAAGAATGAGTGACAGACGTTGGTATTGACAGTGACCCCACCTCTGAGGAAAGAATAAATTAATTGCATTGAAGGAGCTGTATATTTAAGGACGAGAGAGATAGATGGACAGATTTTTAATCAGTCAGGCAGTAGAGGGTTATGGGAAAAACACAGGAAAGTGGATGTGAGAAGTATCAAATTAGCTATGGTCCTATTGAATGACAGAGCAGGCTCAAGGGGCCGAATGTCCTACTCCTGTTCCTGTCCCTTGTGGTCTCAGGGTATTAAGGGAACAGTGCCACTATGGAGGGATACATATCAGCCATAGTCTGATTGAGTGACAGAATGGGGTTGAAGGAATGAACGGCCTCCTGCTTTGTTCGTGTACTTAATGAAATATAATCTGAGGACATATATAGAAGAAGTTTCTGCCATATCTTGTAGCTATGAGAACATGTTGTATTTATTACTAGCAACACAGGCAGGACAGCTGAATGTTTATCACTTTTAGCAAAGTATTTTTTCCTCTTTTACACCTTTTGAGCATTACTCCCACCCCTAACTGTCTCATTTGGATGTGGTGAACTACTTTCTCGAACCACTCCAGTCCATGTTATATTGGTAGTCTCTCAATGTTGACAGGACGGAAATTCCAGGATTTTAACCCAACAGCAGTAAAGAACCAATCGATATAGTTCCAGGTCAGGCTGATTTATTGATTGCAGTGGAATGTGCAGATGATGGTGCTCCTCTGTATTTGTTGTTTTTGTCCTTCTGGGTGGTAGAGGTTGCTAGTTGGAAGATGCTTTTGAAGGAACTTTGGCGAGTTGCTACAATGCACCTTGTAGATAGTACCCACTGCTGCCAGAGTCAGTGATTGAATGCGTGAATGGTTGCGGCGTTGGATGTGGTTCCAGTCAGGCAGGCTGCTTTACACTGGGTAGTGTCGAGATTTTTGAGTGTTATTGGAGCTGCACTCACCCAAGTAAGTGGAGAATATTTCATCCCACTCCTGACTTGTGCTTTGTAAATGATGAAGATGCTTTAGGAGTTAGGAAGTAAGTTACCTGCAGCAGAATTCCCAGCCTTTGAATTGCTTGTTGCCACGGTATTTGTATTAAACTCCTGATCAGTGGTTATTTTCAGGATGTTGGTTCCAACTCACCTCAATTACCCACTATAAAATACACGTAAAGAAATTACTTCATAGGGCTGCCACGTATGCATACCAATGTCACAAAGCATTTTAGTTTCAGGCTAACCTTCATGATACTCTGCATGGAAAGGATCCCAGAATCACAAGTGAATTCTGATTTTAAAGACCCAGTAAAGTTGGGAAGTTCTGACTTTGAGAAAACTGACCTGGAACAAACTAGAGCGGACAGAGGATGATCAACTAGACAGAAGATTGGTTTTGCTGACGATGAAGTGTCATTCAGAAAGAAGAACTTCAAAAGTGAAACTAAAACTTTTTTTAAACAAAACTAAATCTAGAGGTGTGTAGCCACCCTCATTTCTTGTTGGCAAATAACCTCATAAGCACTATATAAGAATAACAGTGTGTTATTTTGTCAGGATAAGCTTCTGTGGTCTCTGTCATAGAACTTGCAACAGTACAATACATGAACAGGTCTGTAGCCAACGATATCATTGCATCTGTCTTAGTGCCTGTTTCTCCATTTCTTTCAGCAAGTGAGGTGTGTGCTGATCATCAGGAACCCTGGTCTGGAGCACAAGATTTCAGTTAGTTTTGCTATAGTTGAATGATACTGCTGTCCCTGTCTCATTGAGCTATATTCACCCACTTCCCAAACCTCTTCCCATCCCCCATACTCACTGACCTGCACTGTCTCCAAGTCTGGAAAGTCTCTAGTTTATAATTCATATTTCTCTCCGTAGCCTCACTCTCTGTCATCTCTTCCAGCTGCCACAACTTCCCGCAAACCCCATTATTTATGACTCTTTTTCTACAATCTACAGGTCCCACAACACCAACTCCGCCCCAAAAAATCTCTGGAAGCTTCAGCGCCTCTTGTTCATCCCTGATTTCCATCACTCGACCAATAGCAGCTGTGCCTTTCAAAGGCTTGGGACTCTTAAGTTCTGAAATTCTCTCTCTAAACTTCTCCCTTCCCTCCTTTTAAAACTTAGCACATTTGCCAAGCTTCTGGTCGAGCGGTGCTAAACTGCTTATGTGGCTCAGTTTTGTTTGACGGATACTTGTGCAGTTCACTGGGGCATTTTGCAAAGGTTTAAAGTGCTGTACAAAGTGATTGGTGTAATACATTTGCCACCCCTTACCTAACTTTCAGGATTGCAGTACTGTGTGAAACAAAACCAAGAGATTGAAATCAGTTCTGCAACTCTGTCAGATATTTTCTAATCAAAATATTCAGTGATGTTATTATACACCCCTCTGAAGCTGGTGTGACTCGAGTTCTGGTATCCTGGTTCCAAGGTAAGGACATTACCACTGCACCAGAACCCGCCCTGTAATCACACTTATACTGGTATGGAGTGTACCAGTGATAGTGATGGTTGTGTGAAAGCTTTTTATCACATGCTGACTGACTACCCAGCTTGTGCTTGAAATGCTAACTATATACTTGGACAAATGGATGAATCTCTGTCCAAGGAAACCACTACATAAGGTTGAAAAAGAATTAATTATGCTCAGAACTTATGCAGAGTTGCAGAATATCAAACCTTGGTGGACTCGGCTGGTGCTTTCACCAAGTTTCCACAGCTAGCTTGTGTTTGTTTTTGAGGTATTTCAATGCACTGTAACATTAAATTTAGACCCTTTCACACACTTAATGCATATTCCAATGTGAGGCTTGGGAGGTGTTTTCTAATAAGAGTGGTTCCTTTGGGACATCCCAAAGCAATTTGCAGTCAGTTTTTTTTCACTTGTTTATTGTTGCAACATGGGCCAGTGAAGCTTTGAGACTGTATTGTTGTTGTGGTGTCCCTGTGGCTGGCATTGGAGGACTAGATCAAGAGGATGCATTCTAGATGTGGAAGAATTTTCAAGTAAACGCACAATAGTGCACATGCTGGAAACCTGAAGCAAGCACATAAAGTGCTGGAGAAGTTCAAGATGCCTTGCAGTATCTGTGGAGAGGGAAAAACAGAGTTAATGTTTTAAGTCTAGTATGACTCTTTCAGAATTGAAGTCCTACTGCACTAGAAATATTAAACTGTTTCTATCCACAGATGTTGCAAGACCTGATGAACTTTCAAAGCTATATTCCTGGTCTCAGTGTCTCCATAGTATGGAGATTAAGCCCCCTCGTTGTGGGTAGCTTTAAGAGTG
This sequence comes from Stegostoma tigrinum, assembly GCF_030684315.1. Classification (NCBI taxonomy): domain Eukaryota; kingdom Metazoa; phylum Chordata; class Chondrichthyes; order Orectolobiformes; family Stegostomatidae; genus Stegostoma; species Stegostoma tigrinum. The sequence goes on along the minus strand of NC_081395.1, from coordinate 11,922,401 downwards.
TGTGGGGTTGCTGTGGGTGCATTAATCTATTCAAGTTCAGATTGCAGGTGTAAGTTTGTGGGACTGGCAGGGGCGTGGTGGTGGTGTGGTGTGGTGAGGTGATACATTCTGTTGCATTATTTTTGTATGTCAACTTGGCTTGATCTCTTGGTACATCCCTTGGTTTGAAGCACATTTAATCCACATTCTAGGCTAGTGCTCCCAGTGTAGGATGATACAGTGGGAACACCACAGGTGCCATCCTTCCCAGATGAGGCTTTAAAATAGGAATTCAAAAACACTTGAATGACCGGATAATGGAATCTTCTTCTCTTTTAAATGATCAGGCCATTCTGGGTGATCGGATCATAAAGCTTGGAGATAGACCTTTCAGTCCAACTAGTCCACGCTGACCATGTTCCCAAATTAAACTAGTCCCACCTGCCTGCGTTTGGCCGATATCCCTCAAAACCTTCCCCGCTCATGTACTTATCAAAATGTCTTTTTACATTTTCTAACTGTACCTACATCCACCACGTCCTCTGGTTCATTCCACACAAACCACTCTGTGTAAAAAAAAAAAGGTTGCCCCTCATGGCCTAGGGAAAAGACTCTTGCTATTTACCTTATCTCTACCCGTCATGAGTTCCTAAACCCCCTAAGATTACTTTGCAGGTCAACCAGAACTGCACACCGCACCAGCATCCCATACTACCGCAACGGGACGACCCAACGCCTATTCTGTGTTCTGAGCGATGTAGGCAATGTGCTAAACACTTTCTTACCCACCTTGTCTACCTGTGACTCAGATTTGAACTGCTGTGCTGTGGGAGCGTGCTGTGCTGCATTGGCCACCTGACCAGAGTGATTGGCTGTGATGGCCAGGAAAGATTGCCAGCAGTTTGCTGGTTCAGTACATACTGGTGATGTGGAATTTACTGAGCCAGGAAGTCTGCATCCTGCTCTGTATAATACAGAGTTAATGAGCTGCGAACAGTACAGTCAGTCACTGTTGCTAGGCAACAAGAGAGGAAAAAGGCTTTCACGTTCTCACTCCTTTTTTAAAAACTGCTTATAGGAGGGAGTGCATATGGTTGCACTTGTGTTAATTGAAGACGTTGGGGGTGGGGGGGGTGGGATTCACACTCATTTTGCTGGGTTCCTCTGGATCGGGCCAGCTGTTGTTGGCACTTGCTCATGAGCAAGAAAATCATCGACTGATCTGGAGGAAGAATTTCCTTTTCGCAATCTTGGGGCTTCCCAAGTCTTGTCACTCCTGGAATGTCAGAAATGTTGCAACCAACGCATGCACAGTAAGCTGCCATGCATGTTCATTGAATATGTGGTCCCAGAAACTCTTCTAGTGAATGTAAGCTAAAGGATAAATGCTGCACCCCAGGGCAGTAGAGAAGATTCACCCTGACGCCCCTCCACTTACTATGTTTTTTTATTGAATCTTCATCTGCCCTCTTGAGGAGACAGATGGGGCCGCAGTTTGACTTTTCTAAAATATGGTACCTTGAATACTGCTGTATGCCCTCTAACATTCTCTTCCTCCAACTCTGTACATGAGAGAAAAGAATTATTCAGTCATTGCAAAGAGCAGCTGCTAAAACCAGTGCTCCATGCTCTCCTATCCTGGCTCAGAAGAGGACATTATAAATCTCTCTTCTGGTTTGTGAGACCAAACGCTCTAGGATCCCACTTCTCTAGGGTAAAAACTATAGAAATATAAATTATACTGGCTTGGCATGGCAGGGTTTGGAGTTGGAGTTTATGAGCTCAAGCCTTTTGGAGTGGTTCTGGAATCCACAGCCACTTTAGTCAGGGACCAAAGACGTTGATAATTTGGATTGGCAACTGTGACCATGAATAAAATAACAAATGTGAGATAGTGATTTTTTTCAAGCATGTTACAGATGAGGGACAGCTCAGAAACCTTGCCAGGCATTGAAAACTAAGTGCTGCTTTTGTTTCAACCTCTCTCCAATATATACGAATCTGCACAAATCGGGACGGCACGGTGGTTAGCACTGCTGCCTCACAGCACCAGGGAATTAGGTTTGATTCCAGCCTCGGATGTCTGTTTGTGTGGAGTTTGCACATTTTTCCCTGTGTCTGCATGGGTTTCCTCCGGGTGCTCCAGTTTCCTCCCACAATCCAAAAATGTGCAGATTAGGTGGATTGGCCATGTGAAATTGCCTGCAGTGTTCAGGAATGTGTAGTTTACTTGGATTGTAGGGGGCTGGGTCTGGGTGGGATGCACTGGGGGTTGTTGTGGACTTGCTGGGCCAAAGGGATTCTATGATGCACCCTCAATTAGTTTCTATTCTCCTTTGACTGTTTAGAGAGGAAGCTAATTCAGAATCTAGCCCATTAATGACTGGTGTCAAGCTGTATGTCACACCAAAAGGTGTCAATCTCACCACTTGTGTTTTAAGCACAACTTGGAATATTTCAAGAGAATAGGAAGATTTCAGTTTCTGGTTTGGCTAGTTACAGGAGCTGCCAGGTTACATTGCTTGTAATTAACTTGCCTGCACATTTGTTTGAATTGAAGTAATTGGGAGTAGAACAAAAGGGCCATTGATTTTGTTTTGCGGTGGGGGGGGCGGTGTGCGCTTGGGCAGGAGAGTGGGTGTAAGTGTTGCAGGTTGATTAGCAGATGACTTTGAGGAATGACTGGAACTAGGGAACACAGTTTGGAAATAAGGGGTCTCCCATTTGTGATGGAGTTGAGAATTGTATTTTTCTGAGGGTCGTTGGAATTCTCTTTCCCAGAGAATGACAGGCGCACAGTAGTTAAATGCTTTTGACACAAAAGTAAATTAACATCCCTTGCTAAAGAAGAATCTAAGCATATGGGGGTGACTAGAAAAGTACATGGAGTCCATAATCTGATCAACCACGCTTTTGTTGAATGGCAGAGCAGTCTCGAGGGGCAGAATGGCCTCCTTCTGCTCCCTAATTCAAATGTTCTAAAATAACGCAATGCCCCTGGGTGGAGACTCAGGTGTGAGGAACAAAATGGAGACCAAGTTGAATATGAGAGTTAAGGAGCCCAATACTTGACCGTAGAGCTGGGATTTAAATGAGGTCTTAAATGAAGTGAAAGAGTTTAGGAAGAGTGTACTAGAGCATAGAGATTGGCCACAGATTGAACAGACACAAACAACTTGTTTTTAATGTAATAAAATGTACACTGGTGCTGTACAGGAGTTCCAAAATTTGACTGAGAGTTACAAAAGTGGATACTAGAGCAGATCTTCTCAAAACTCGCTAGCAGGTGAAGCTCAGTCAGCTGCAGTTTTTAAGGTGAATCTTAAAGGAGGGGAAGGGTGCCCTCTTGAAGCAATTCTAAAGCTTATGGCTTTGCTGAATGCAAGGCTTCCAAAAGTGAATGATGAAAACCAGGCATGGGCAAGACACCTGAATTAGAGGAGCACAGACTTCTGGGAAGGGCCACAGCACCTTACAGTGACAGAGAGCAACTCACCCAGTACTGCACTGTATGGCCTTTGCCTGTAGCCCTGTAACTATTTTCTCTTCTCATAATTGTTCAATTCCCTTTCAAATTTTTTTTTGAAATCTGCCTCCACCACACACATGGGCGGCACCTTCCAGATCCAAACCGTTCTCTGTGTGATGAAGTTTCTGTTTATGTTTCCATTGCTTGCTTTGTCAATTATCTTAAAACTGTGTTCCCTACTTCAATGGTAACAGTCTCGCCCTATCTACTCATCCAGGCCCCTCATGATTTTGAGCACCTTAGTCAAAACACCAAGGAAAACAACCCCAACTTCTCCAATGTATCTGAAATCCCTTGTCCTTCAAATAATTGTCATGAATCTAGGCTTCTCCCTCTCCGATCCCTTCTCATCCTTCTTAAAGTGTGACACCCAGAAATGGACACACTATTCCAGCTGAACCAGTGCTTTATCAAGGTTTGTTGCAACGTCCTTGTTTTTTGTTCTTTATGCCCCTGTTCATAAATTCCAGAATCCATATGCTATAGTGACCGAACCTGCTGAGCCATCTTTGAGTTTGCACGAAAACATCCCTTTGCTCCCAGGGCCCCTATAGAACTTCACCCTATATTTTATACTACCTTTCAGTCTTCCTCCTAAAGTGAATCATTTTGCATGTCTTTGTATTAAAGTATGACCACTTTGTTTGTCTGTTCTACAAGCCTATGTATTTTTGGTGTGTGGTAAGAAATAGAGAGATATAACCTTTCAGTTTCAGTATCAACTTTTTAATATTTTTCATTGCCCATTGTCTGGTGCTTTTATGTCTGTTTCATAAAATAGATGTGAAATATGTTCACAATATCTTCCAAGTTTAGTCCAATTAAGATTTGATGAAAGTTTAACACAATGGCTCAACTTTTCAATTGTCTCTGTAGAACTTTATTGTACTTAGACTAAACAAATTATTAAAAGCACAAATCTATGTCATTGCTTCTACTGATTGTAGAAATCTGTGTCCACATGCCTCTGCTCCTCTCCCCTGTTTATCATTCAAGGACCTAATGGCCTCTTCATTCTTCCCTCTGAGATGCATCACTTGAACTTATCTATATTAGATTTAATATGGTACTTGTATGCCGTTTGACTAGTTTCTTCAGGTTATCTTGTAAGTTCCAGTCTTCAGTATTCACTGTAAACCTCAGCAGCTGTAACATTGCATTCCTCGCACACCTCTATTCCCTAATGCGCTCTGTGTGACATGATCTGCCTGTGCTGCACACAAAACAACTTTTCACTGTACCTAGGTGAACCTAGGTACCTAGCACAACAATAATAAATAAAATCAAAGTAAACACCCTTCCCTCCAACCCCAATAGCAAGGAGGGACTGACTGTAAATGAAATATATGTGTCAAAAGTTGGATTTACTCTGCAGATGATCCCAACAAGTACACTCATCTCTCACACCTGTCTGTACTTTTGCCTCTCAAAGTCAGATTACATGTCAGCATATAAGCATATGAATTAAGGGTAGGAACATGCCATTCAGCCCCTTGAGCTTGCTTTTCCATTCTGAAATAACTATTTAAATGCACCACCACCCACTGCAACACTCCAGAACTATACAGGAAAGAGGAACAGCATTTATACAAAATCTTTGCTATGCTTGGATATCTCCACAACTCCATCCACAGGTACCTACCAAATAGACAACAACAAGAGCACACAGTACGCCCTAACACACAAGACACACTGCCCTAACCTCAACTTAACATTGAGCTTATCTGTTGATGGCGCATGAGTTAAAATGTTTCTGTTGGTTGGGGTTGGGGGACTTGGTTTCCGGTCATGTATGCAGGGAGACAAGCTGGCCCTACATTTCCTCCAGCTTTGCTGAGGGTGACATGCTCACAGCTTATTGAGTTTGCAACTGCATACCGGTCAGAGCTGTAGATGTGTGGCTCTCTATCAGTGTCATCGTCTGCTGAAGAGCTGCCATCTAAGAGTGTTACTGTTGAAAGAAGTGGCTTGGTCCTGATCCACAAGTTGCCATTTCCACTGTGACTCCCATATCTTGTGCTCGCTGACCCATGTCCAACAATGTTTTGATTTTAAAATTCTCATTCCTGGTTTCCAATATTGCCATAGATTTGTCCCTTATTAACACTGAGCTTCTTCAGCACCACTGTCCTTTGAAATCTCTTCCTTTATGTCACCTTGACCGTCCTGATTGCACCATTGGTGGCCAGCCTTCAGCTGTTTGAGCCTAAGATCTGAAAATACCTCCCCACCAACCTCTTGCCTCCTTTTAACGGGTCCTGAAAACTTAAACCCTTTTGACTGAGCTTTTGGTCTCCTTAGATACCACTGTAGTGGTCTTGCCACCTTAGAGGCACTGTATAAATGCAGGTTGTTGATCTGAATTCTCACTCTGGTCTTGTCTGCAGGCAGGGGTTATGAGCCTCGATGAATACGCGAAGACGCCACGGTCCCTCCAGTACTGAGCAGGGAGTCTACCTCGGGCCAACGCAGACGCAAGTCCTCACTTCCAAACCCATACCTTCAGCATCAATTGCTTCTGGCCCGGCCCCCGCCATTCACGGAGAGATCATGTCCTGCCGCGATCGCACGCAGGAGTTTGTTGCTGCTTGCAAGTCCATGCAAAGCAGACAGGTGAGTGTTCGTGATCTCCTGTGGAAGCGGATGCTGTGTGAGGCTTGGAGTGATAGAGAATCTCTGCAGCTATTGGGTCGACTTGTGCTATTCTTCGTAGCGAATGTTTCATCCCGTGCACATGCTCACTTCATCTCCCCTCAGGCTCTTAAACCCGCTCCCGGCTGCGTGGTCTTCCTCTCCATCAATAAACGCATGGTCACATTATTAACTTGTTGTTTATGGAATCTTTCTGTGCACAGCTGAGCTGCCATGTTCTCTACATTCCATCACTGACATACTATTAAAAACAGAAGTGCTTTTTTTGACTGTGGAAGACCTTAACCCTTTCTGGGATTGTCAAAGATGCCGTCTGAATACACATGTTAATTTTTATGCATGGCATTTGATTCCCCTGCATCTAATTTTTGTCTTTTCAGAATGGGCTACAAGTTAACAAGCCTCTCCTGAATGCTGTACGCCAGCGGAGCGAGTTCACCACCATGGCAAAGTGAGTGCCCACTGGAAACAAACCAGGCATATGGGTGCCCTGCGCCACTTCCACTTGATTTGATTTATTATTGTCATTGTATCTAGGTATAGTGAAAAGGTTTGTTTTGTGTGCAGTACAGGCACATCATACCATACAGAGTGCATTAGGGTAATAGAACAGAGCGAGGATTACAATGTTATGCCTGCAGAGAAGGTTCACAAAGAACAAGATCAACATTAAATTCAAAATTTAAGAGGTCCGTTCGGAGTGTCTAATAACAGCAGGTTGGAAGCTGTTCTTGAATCTGTTGGTAATTGTGTTTAAGTTTTTGTATCTCCTGCCTGATGGAAGAGGTTGGAAGAGATCATAACCGGGGTGGAAGGAGTTTGATTATGTTGGCTGCCTTCCTGAGACAGCGAGAAACACAGACGGAGTCAGTGGATGGAAGGTTGGATTGTGTGATGGACTGAGCTCTGATCACAACTCTCCGCAGTTTCCATACCAAGCCATGATGCATCCGGATAGAATGCTTTCTATGATGCATCTGTAAAAATTGGTATGAGTCTTTACGAACATGCCAGATTTCCTTAGCGTCCCAAGAAAGTACTGCACAGTGAGAACTGCTGTGTTGCAACGGAGAACAAGAGCTATGGTTAATTCCCTCCGTTCCCGAGCCCACAGGCCATGTCCAAGCTGCCAGCTTTGCTGGCTGACATCAGCTAGCACAACACTGATGATGGGAGCTGATATTTTCTCACCTGTCTGAATTATTGTAGGATTAGTGAAGGTGTGAAAAGTGTCTTTGTTGAATTGCCTCCATTTCAACCATGAGTTGACAAAGGTACTGGTTACCTTGGCAATAGTCCATGCCTTGCCTGTGGCGTTGAGATTTAGAAAAAACAGCAGGCTTTGCTTTGGGAGCCTGGGACAGTGCTGGGGTTTGAGCAGCACAAGTTTACTGTCATGCCCTACTGTTGACTGATGTGAGGGACACCTGCGATTGCTGTGGCAAAGCCACCAAATGAGACTCCAACTTGCTGTGAAAAAAGATTCAGCCAAATCAAGAGCATACATGTAATCTTTGGGCTAAATTGGCTTTACTCTGTATCTAACCCAGTGCTGCCCCTGTCCTGGCAGTGTTTGATGTGAACAATGTCGAAAAGGCTGTACTTTCCTTTTATCCTTTTAAACTAAACGTGAACAGAGGTTCATTTTCAGTCTAAAAGAGTAGAGGGAGCTTTGCTCTCTATCTAATCCTGTGCGGTCCCTGCCCTGGAGTATTTGATAGAGGCAGTTACTTCCAGTAACGATAGAGGAAGCTTTCTTCTGAATCTAAGCTGTATCCAAGATTTCCCATCATTAGCAAGCAAACACAGCTGGGTCGATGTTGATTAAGACCCTTTATGTACTTGGCTACTAACTAGTGAGCCCATAGCAAATTGCAAAGGCGCTTACAAAGATTAGTGGTCAGTCTGACGACTGTAGTTCCCTGGCTTTGCTTATAACAGATTTCATGCCTTGCAGAAGAATGTGATACCACTATCTTTTTCATTGCAGACGGATCGGTAAAGATTTGAGTAATACATTCTCCAAGCTGGAAAAGCTGACCATACGTGAGTAAATGAGTCATTAGAATAAAATAGCCCTATTGTGTCTCCTTATGGAATTCTCTGTCCAGCTGGCAGAACGGTCCATTGGGGGGTCGGGGCAATTGCTTTAGGACAGCATGATGTGTTAGTGCCCTAAGCAGTTGTGCCGGGCTTCAGATGCTTGAGTCAGCTGGCCTCCCTGTGAGATACTGCTGATCCTGGCACTGCCATGCTGGACCCAAAGTAGTACTGGGGCCTTCCTGCACCAGCTCGTCCTCTCCACAAGTTCCAAGGGCACATGCAGGTAGCAGGTCCTTGCATGGCCCCATCCCACCCTACATCTGCATTACCGATAGCAGGAGGGGTCTGTACGTGTCTGTGGAGCACGGTGTTCGTGGCGTGTGCGGAACCCAGGCTGAATGGAGAAATTTAAACTGACCATAGCGTCTACAGAGGAGGGCAAAGAAAACCCTTCAAAGGCACTCTGAAAGTCTCCTTGAAGTACATAGCATTGACACGCATGACTGGGAGGAGCCATCGTTCAAATTGGCAGCAACCTGCCTGTCAAGCTGCGTCAGTGCTTTGCAGGTGCCTGAATGATGTTTTGGAGCAGCAACTGAGAGAGAGAAAAGGACACCGATCATGCTTTCCAGATCCCACTGCCTCATGATACATCCTGCCCCCAACCCCCAGGGGTCACATAGTGGCAAAGGCATTGGACCTGTAAACCTGGTTCCAGAGACTCGGGTTAATGCTGTAGGGGCCTGGCTTCGGATCCCACCATGACAAATCTGGAAGGTAAAGTTAGCCTAATGATAACCATTGTCGATTGTCATGAAAACCCGTCAGGTTCACTAATGTCCAAAGATAAACAGGTAAAGGTGGATTAGCCGTGCTAAATTGCTCATAGTGTCCAGGGATGTGCAGGCTAAGTGGGGTTTACCGTGGGGAAATGTAGGGTTATGCAGATAGAGTAAGGGCATCAGTCTAGGTGGGATGCTGTTTGGAGGGTCGGTGGGGACTTGATGGTCCAAAGGACCTGCTTCCACATCTTAGGGATTCTATGAAATGTCCTTTTGGAAGGAAATCTGCTATTCTTATGTGGTTTGCCTGACATGTGACTCCAGACCCAAAGCAATTGGGGTTGACTTTTAACTGCCCTCTGAGCAGTTAGGGATAGGCAGTAAATTCTAGCCCAGTCAGCGATGCTCACATCCACAAACAAATTTTAAGAAGTGCCCATAGATCTGTAGGTGAAGAATCAGCCCATTCAGTCAAGTTAACACTGATGTGCCCCTCAAATCAAGGGAATGCCGGCCACAGACTGGTCTTGAGATCACTCCACAGTGTTCTTGTGTCTGCCTGAAATCACTTCAGAGTGCTCTGAATCCTTTCACTGTGCACTGCACTGATTTGCGGGGCTTGACTTTCTCCCACACATCAGCTGCTGCTGCTGAATTACCCAGACTGTGGGAAGTGAGCATACTTACAGATGTGCACAGGCCTGCTTACTCTCCGCTAACCACATGGAACTGTTCATTCTGCATGATTCTCTGGTGACTGTCTCTGATCCTGATGCTTCCGAATGTCACTTGCATTTCTCAGCCCACCACCCTGGACCCTGGCTCCACATTTCAGTTCAGCCTTGAGAAACCCAGCAGCACTGTCTTCCTCTTGCTATCAAGCACTAGATAGTGCCAGTGTTCCACAGTGGACATGACTTGAATTAAAACAGAGGCAATTTGAACAGAAACTTAGTCATAAATGTACAGCACGGAAACAAACCTTTTAGTCCAACACGTCCACACTGACCAGATATCCTAAATAAATCCGGTCCCATTTCCCAGCATTTGGCCCATCTCCCTCTAAACCCTTCCTATCCATGTACCCATCCAGATGCCTTCTAAATGTTGTAACTGTATCAGCCTCCATCACTTCCTCTGGCAGCTCCCTCCATACATGCAACCTTCCTCTGCGTGAAAAAGTTGACCCTTAGGTCCCTTTTAAATCTTTTGCCCTCTCACCTTAAACCTGTGCCCCTCTAGTTTTGCACTCCCCCACCCTGGGGAAAAGACCTTGTCTATTCACCCTATCCGTGCCCCTCATGATTTTACAAACCTCTATAAGGTCACCCCTCGGCCTCTGATGCTCCATGGAAAATAGCCCCAGCCTGTCCAGTGTCTCCCTGCAGCTCAAACCCTCCAACCCTGGCAACATCCTCACAAATCTTTTCCGAACCCTTTCAAGTTTCACAACATACTTTCAATAGCAGGGAGACCAGAACTGCACACAGTATTCCAAAAGTAGCCTGTCTGTCTATTCTAGTTTGAAGTCTGTCTAGCTGCAACATGACCTCTCAACTCCTGTACTCAATGCACTGGCCAATAAAGGCAAGCGTACCAAACACCACCTTCACTAACCTGTCTACCTGTGATTCCACTTTTGACGAACTTTGAACTTGCACTCCAAGGTCTCTTTGTTCAGCAACACTCTCCAGGACCTCACCATTAAATGTGTAAGTCTTGCCTGACTTGCCTTTCCAAAATGCAGCACCTTGCATTTATCTAAATTAAACTCCATCTGCCACTCCTCAACCCATTGACCTCATTTGATCTTGCAGATGATGCCAAACTAGGATCTGTAGCCAGTAGCGGGGATGATACCAATTGATTGCAACTGGGCGTAGATGACCAGGCAGATGGAATTTTGCCCAGTGATGTTTTGGCAGAAGCGGTTAGAGAGATGATATAAACTTAACAGCATGGTTCCAAACGGTGAGCATGAACATAAATCCGTGAAGGTAGTAGGAGGACGTAGAGAATTTTAGGAAAGTGCGTGTATTCTTGGGCTGTATAGGTAGAGGCACTGAGTACAAAAAATGGAAGTTATGCTGAACTGTTGTATGAAACAGTAGTCAGGCCTAGCTAGAGCACTGCCTCACATCCACTCTTGGATTGATGACTCAGGTGTCGGGACTGTTAATCTGTTTGTCAACCTTTTAAACTTCTGGCTTAGATTGCAGTCTTTAACTCACTCCCAGGTATCTGTTATTCTGTGTATAAACACCCTGAGCCCCTCAGTTAGATTTGATTTGATGTTGTGTTTTAGTTGGTTTTCACTTGTACTGACACTGACTCCTGGTTCTGTGACAGTGGCGAAGCGGAAATCCTTGTTTGATGACAAAGCTATTGAAATTGAGGAGTTGACCTACATCATCAAACAGGTTTGGCACATTGACTGGAACACTTTTTTTTCAAACTGCACAATTTCTGCCTTGAAGATAGTCAAGACCTGCATTTCTGTAGAATCTTGCACAATCTTGGAAACATAGTCCCGAAGTGTGACCATAGCCAGTTGAGGACATTCTGAGGTGGTGATAGGAGCTGTAGACATTTCAGGGACTGAGTTATCAACAAGGATTATGAACCTCAGCATTGCTTTAAAAGGGGCTAATACAACAGTGAACTTCACATGGGGAGGCATGAGATTTAGTGAAACTGAAAGAAGTGCTTGTTTTGCTTCATGTGGCTCAGTGGTTAGCACTGCTGCCTCACAACACCAGGATCCTGAGTTCAACTCCACCCTCAGGCAAGCTTCTGTGTGCAGTTTACACATTCTCCCTGTGTTTGCGGGGGTTTTCTCTAAGACTCCGGTTTCTTTCCATAGTTCAAAGATGTGCAGTTTAGGTGGATTGGCCATGGGAAATTGCTCATATTGCCCAGGTATGTGCAGGCTTAGGTAGGCTAGCCATGGGAACTACAGGTTACGGGGATAGGGTGGGTCTGGGTGGGATGTTCTTTGGGCCAAATGATCTGCTTCCGCACTGTAGGGGATTGTGATTCTATGAATTCTATGACGCACTCCACAAGGCTGCTGATGAGAGACCTTTCCTCCCATAGACTGATTTAATACCTGGGAATGTGCCGGCAGCACCTATAAAAACTACTGCAAGCTTAAAGGTGCCCAGTAACCAGAAGACGCGGGTTTAAGTTCATCGGGAAAAGGAAGGGGAGAGACAGGAATCTTATTTACTTGTTGATCCGAGTGTGCTGTCTGAAAGGGAGCGGGAACAACTTCAGCAGGAGCTTTCAAATAAGAAATGGTATAAATATTTGAAGGGGCAAAATTTGGAGGTCCAGGGGAAATGAGAAGGCAGGAGTTGGGCGAATAGGATAGCTTTTTCACAATGGGCCAACTTCTATGACTCTATAAGTGGCTTAATCCTATACTGTATGATTCTGTGTTTTAGTTCGTAGATTCTAGTTGTTCATATCATTTGTTTCTGAATGATTTAGGATATAAACAGCCTGAACAAGCAGATTGCACAACTGCAGGACTTCGTGAGAACTAAGGAGAGCCAGAATGGCCGTCACTTACAGACGCATTCCAATACAATTGTGGTCTCGCTACAGGTAACACCACTGTCACATTGGATCCTTATCACGGAGCCAGTGTGAGGGGAACAAACTGGTTTTATATCTGCCTGCGTCGTCAGGTGTGGGTCTCACTCCCATCACTGGTGGCTGTGCGTCCTGCTGCCTGGGGCCCTAAATTCAGGAACTGCCTCTCCATCTCTTGCTCGCACTCTCGTTGTCCCTCTCCCTCTCTCCCTCTCGCTCTCTGTCCTCCTCCTTTCAATGGTTGTGTAAAGCCAAGCTTTAAGTCACCGAATATCTCCTGAAGTGGCTGTTGCCAGTGTTTGTTTGGTCCCATATTTCAGACAAAGTTGCTGTACACTACGAGGCTGCAGTATACGTGGGGCTTGTCATTAATTGTTGATGACCTTCTGGACTAGGAACACGTTGGTTCACCTCAGTCGCAGCACGTTGTCGGTGAATTCGCATGACTGAAGTGAGCCTTTGTTTCTGGTGCTGAGTTAGAGATGCTGAGGGCGCTCGGACCTGACCAGTTTTTGGTAATATATTATCTATTCCTTTCACAGTCCCGGCTGGCCTCCATGTCGAATGATTTTAAGTCGGTTCTCGAAGTGAGGACAGAGGTAACACCAGCTGTTAATTTTGTAAAGTTTGGCCTCGCAATAAGAGTTGCAAGCTGAGCGCGGGTCATTCTATCACCGGCTATGTCAGTGTTGCAATGCCCAAGCTTAGAGTGACTGTTTTCTGCACATGGATGGAGGAAATTAGAGACTGAATTGCGGGGCAAGTTGTAACCGGAAGAGGCATTTCGAACTCTTGAATCTCTTTCACCATTCTACTAGATTCAAGTTGGACCTGTCCATAACTCCATCTACTGCTTTGCCCTCTGCTTATCAAAAAATCTGGACTTTTAGATTTAAGTTATGAGGAGAGATTAAATAAATCAGGCCTGTTTTCTCAGAATTTAGAAGCTTAAGGGGTGATCAAGCTCTTCGAGATATTAACAGGAATAGACAGAGCAGATGAAGATAAACAATTTCCACTTGTTGAGGATTCTAGAATGAGGGGCATAGTCTGAGAATTAGGGACAGAGCATTCAGGAGAAATGTTAGGAACCACTTTACTCCAAGGGTGGTACGGGTTTGGAGCTCCCTTTGACAAACAGCAGTGGATGCTGGATCAGTTGTTAATTTTAAATCTGAGGTGGGTACATTTTTAATGAGTTTTTTGCTTCTGTCTTTACGAAAGAAAAGAACTTTGTGGTGAATGAAACCTTTGAAGAGCAGGTGTGCATGCTGGAATGAATAGAGATAGAGGAAGCTGATGTGCTGAAAATTTTGTCAAACATTAAGATTGACAAGTCGCCAGGCCCGGACCAGATTTGTCCTCGGCTGCTTTGGGAAGCGAGAAATGAAATTGCTTCGCCACTTGCGAAGATCTTTGCATCCTCGCTCTCCACTGGAGTCGTACCTGAGGACTGGAGAGAGGCAAATGTAATTCCTCTCTTCAAGAAAGGAAATAGGGAAATCCCCGGCAATTACAGACCAGTAAGTGTCACGTCTGTCGTCTGCAAGGTGTTAGAAAGGATTCTGAGGGATAGGATTTATGACCATCTGGAAGAGCATGGCTTGATCAAATACAGTCAACACGGCTTTGTGAGGGGTAGGTCATGCCTCACAAACCTTATCGAGATTTTTGAGGATGTGACTAGAAAAGTTGATGAGGGTCGAGCTGTGGATGTGGTGTATATGGACTTCAGTAAGGCATTTGATAAGGTTCCCCATGGTAGGCTCATTCAGAAGGTCAGGAGGAATGGGATACAGGGGAACTTAGCTGCTTGGATACAGCACTGGCTGGCCAACAGAAGACAGCGAGTGGTAGTAGAAGGAAAATATTCTGCCTGGAAGTCAGTGGTGAGTGGGGTTCCACAGGGCTCTGTCCTTGGGCCTCTACTGTTTGTAATTTTTATTAATGACTTGGATGAGGGGATTGAAGGATGGGTCAGCAAGTTTGCAGATGACACAAAGGTCAGAGGTGTCATTGACAGTATGGAGGGCTGTTGTAGGGTGCAGCAGGACATTGACAGGATGCAGAGATGGGCTGAGAGGTGGCAGATGGAGTTCAACCTGGATAAATGCGAGGTGATGCATTTTGGAAGGTCGAATTTGAAAGCTGAGTACAGGATTAAGGATAGGATTCTTGGCAGTGTGGAGGAACAGAGGGATCTTGGTGTGCAGATACATAGATCCCTTAAAATGGCCACCCAAGTGGACAGGGTTGTTAAGAAAGCATATGGTGTTTTGGCTTTCATTAACAGGGGGATTGAGTTTAAGAGTCGTGAGATCTTGTTGCAGCTCTATAAAACTTTGGTTAGACCGCACTTGGAATACTGCGTCCAGTTCTGGTCGCCGTATTATAGGAAAGATGTGGGTGCTTTGGAGAGGGTTCAGAGGAAGTTTACCAGGATGCTGCCTGGACTGGAGGGCTTATCTTATGAAGAGAGGTTGACTGAGCTCGGTCTCTTTTCATTGGAGAAAAGGAGGAGGAGAGGGGACCTAATTGAGGTATACAAGATAATGAGAGGCATAGATAGAGTTGATAGCCAGAGACTATTTCCCAGGGCAGAAATGGCTAGCACGAGGGGTCATAGTTTTAAGCTGGTTGGAGGAAAGTATAGAGGGGATGTCAGAGGCGAGTTCTTTACACAGAGAGTTGTGAGAGCATGGAATGCGTTGCCAGCAGCAGTTGTGGAAGCAAGGTCATTGGGGTCATTTAAGAGACTGCTGGACATATGGTCACAGAAATTTGAGGGTGCATACATGGATCAATGGTCGGCACAACATTGTGGGCTGAAGGGCCTGTTCTGTGCTGTACTGTTCTATGTTCTATTTTTGTTAAACAGAGGTATGAAGGGATATGGGCAAAAGGTAGGTATATGGATCAGCCGTGATCTCATTGAATGGTGGTACTGACTGGAAGGGCTGAATGGCCCACTCCCTGTTGCTGTAACATCCTATAACACAAAAATCTATGTGTCCACCTTAAAAATATTCAAAAATTCTGCTCCCACCGCCACTTGAGGAAGAAGGTTCCAAAGACTCATGACACTCTGTGAGAAGACACATCTAGTCACCTCTGTCTTAAATGGGTGACTCCTTATTTTTAAAGGATAATCAGTTGGTTGCGACTCCAGAGGACAGATGGTACTAGAATCATAGTCTTTCAGTGCCTTCCCAGGGCCATGGCGGAAATTTTGTTAGCTAGTTAATCTTGTGTTTATGATCTGAGAGTCACATTGATCCTGTTTTAATTTAGAATTACTCACCCAACTCTGACCCAGTGTGTTTGACAGGTAACTGCACTAACTGGAACAGAGGGACCTTGCTGCACTTCAAAATTAATCTTAATGCATTATCTCTCATCCCTATCTGTGAATCACTTGGGCCCTTCCTTCCTGTGCTAAGCCCTACCAGCTACCACCTCATCTCATTAACAGATCCCACTGATAGAGAATTGAAAGGTTTGATCATAAAAGCAGGAAGCAGGGATTGTTGAAGTAAATATGATAGAGGATTAAGGACACTTTGTGTCACACGTCCTGCGTCACACCTCTCATCACAGCCCATCCCAGCCATTAGGTCCTGGCACTAATTCAGAAGTCTGTTCCCGTGAAACAATGGAAGCATGTGTCAGACTTCATTGGTCACAGTATTGAGTATAGGAGCTGGGATATCATATTCAGGTTGTACAGGATGTTGATGAGGCCTGCTGGAAAGCAGTGTGCTGTTGTGGTTGCCCTGTTATAAGAGGATATTATTAAACTGGAAAGGGTTCAGAAAAGATCTGTCAGGATGTTGCCAGGAATGCAGAGTTTGAGATATAGATATAGATGGGAAAGGCTGGGACATACTGGAGCATAAGAAGTTGAATTTTATGAAATTATGAGGGGCATAAATAAGGTGAATGACCAGGGTCTTTTCCCTGGGTGGGGGAGTTCAAAACAATGGGGGATATTTTTAAGGTGAGAGGAAATGGATTCAAAAAAAATATGAGAGGGCAGCTTTTGTTTTGCACAGAGTGTAGTTTGTGTGTGGAATGAGCTGCCAGAGAAAGCTGTGTATACAGGTACTGTTACAACATTTAAAAGACATTTAGGTAAGTTCATAAATAGGTATAGAATATGGACCAATCGCAGATGGGATGGGTCTAGTTTAGTTTAGGAACATGGTTGGCGTGGACTGAAGGGTCTGTTTCTGTGCTATATGACTGTATGAATCAGTAGCTGAAAGACCCATTTCAAGGCAATGGAGGTCTTGTATCAGCAAGAAACAAGCGCAGACAATGTCCGAGAAACTTGGCACATCTGGCAGCAACTGGGTTGGTCCGGAAGGAAAGTCATACCAGACTCAACTGTCCACAGATGCTCCCAGACCTGCTGAGTTTCTCCAGCATTCTGTGTTTGTCGCACATTTCCAGCAGCAACAGGATTTCACTATCATATTATATTCGTGAGTACAGACTTGGTTGGCACAAACAGGATCCTGAGATATTGCCAGATCACTGTGCCAGCAGGTCATTAGGGTAACTTTGACAAGTCTCTTGTGAGGGCTATAAAGGGCCTCCGAGAGGTTGAGCCAGTCTCTTGGCCTCCTGCCAATGATGCAAAGCTGCTGCTTGGCAGATGTAAATTATTAAGGGATAGAGCCCATTGCCTGCTTCATTTTAGTCACAACCCAAGGCACTCTGACATCTCTGAGCTTGCCTCCCAGGATTTGCCCCCTATCTGGCACTCGGTTGCTTTTTGTTGTCTTACTGTGAGCTTCACAAGAAGGAGAGGTGGAGACACCAGTGCTGTCCCTAGGAAAGAGGCCTGGGATGTAGGGCGTATTAGTTTGGTTGAATTCCACATGAAATATACCCGAGTGATCTTAGACTATTTTTGATGCCTTGTGATTTGTGTGTTCTTTTCCCAATTGGCAGAATCTCAAAATGCAGAGAAACAGGAGAGAGCAGTTCTCACATGCTACAGTTTCAAGCCTCCCACCATCAGCCGCAAATGGTTATGGTAAGCATTGTCCCAATTACGGGCACCCGCCAATTGTTACAGCAATGATTGACCCAGATTCGGCACAGTGCGGTGTGACACTGTGCCCCCCACCGACCCAGATTCGGCACAGTGCGGTGTGACACTGTGCCCCCCACCGACCCAGATTCGGCACAGTGCGGTGTGACACTGTGCCCCAATGAATCTGAGGCTGTGGGTTTAGTGATGATGTTTACCTTTCTTAAAGGGGCGGCACGGTGGCTCTGTGGTTAGCACTGCAGCCTCACAGCGCCAGGGACCCGTGTTCAATTCCCGTCTCAGGCGACTGTGTGGAGCTTGCACATTCTCCCAGTGTCTGCGTGGGTTTCCTCTGGGTGTTCCCGGTTTCCTCCCACAGTCCAAAGATGTGCAGGTTAGGTGGATTGGCCATGCTAAAAAAAAATTTTGTCCGTAGTGTTCAGGAGTATGTGGGTTATAGGCAGATGGGTCTGGGTGGGATGCTTCAAGAGGCGGTGTGGACTTGTTGGGCTGAAGGGCCTGTTTCCACACTGTAGGGAATCTAATTTAATCTATTCTAAATTGCCCAAAGTGTTCAGGAATGTGTAGATTGGGTGGGTTATGGGGGATGGGTCGGTGGACCTATTTCCACACTGTAGGGATTCTATGATTCCCTCACTGACCCTGATACAGGACAGTGCAGTGTTACACTGAGTTCCTCACTGACCTGGATGCAGCATCAAAATGTTAAAGGTACTAACAAATGATAGATTCATTTTAGAAGAACCTTTTTAGTTATTTGGGGAATACAGGATTCGTGTCCAGAATCTTATTAGAAAATTAGAGCCAGACTTGGTTGGGGTGGATGGGGGAAGATAATGTCAGGCAATGCATCTGCATACACAGGGGAAGTAGAAGTTTGGGACATTGCAGGAAGCAGAAAGTGATGCTGCATCAGTTTTCATTGTAATTTGCTAATAATAGACTCTCATTAGCTATAATCTCATTGAACAGCTGGCCTGGCCCAGGGAGTTGAATGGCATCCTCCTCTTCCTCTAAGTTAAGAAAATTCTCTCTGTGCAAGATCGTGGAAATGGGGAAATGCTCCCAAATAAAGTCGTGGATACGAGCTGAAATTAATTTGGGAGTGATATCTGGATCAAGTCGAGTTAAGCAGAGTAACCGTGATTCCGGCTGCTTGATTTCATTATGCTCCCAAGTTCCTGACGGTATCACCCCCACATCCTGGACAGGCTCTCAATACTCTGATTCTCTGCCTGGTTTTGCTTTCTGCCCACCCGTCAGCCCTACCGACCACAATGAATTAAATTTTGTCTCCATCAACCCTGTTGAACCCTTTAATCATCTTTAAAGATTTTAATCCAAATCCAATCACCCACTTAATCTCCCAAGCACAGGAAAAACAGACCAGTCTGTGTAACCTGACCTCTGTTTAACTGTTTCAGGCCTAGTATCGTTCTGATGAATCTGCTGTCGCATGCCCTCCCTCTTCCAGGGCTCCTCTTGCCCTCTCTCACCTCTTCACATGGCTAGATCTCCACCCAGCCCCCAGCCTTCACACCCCATCTGCCCTGTGCTGTTTGCTCAAGTCTCAACTTCTGCATGTCTCCCTCCACAGGTGGTTCGGTGTTGCTGCAAGATGATGCACGCAGGTCAGGGGACATCGCCATTGACATGGATGCCAAGACCAGCCAGCAGCTTCAGCTCATTGATGAGCAGGTAAGGGAAGCAACATTGCTCGGACAGAATCGCCCCATCCCGTCTCGCCACCCTGTCCCGTACGGACTGCTGGTCTCCCTGCCCCGTAACTCTTCTCTGTCCTTCCCCTCTTGTCTCCCCTTACCAGTGCAGATTGTTTGCAGTCAGTTTAACATCACAGTTTGTCTAGGATGGTGGTGTTTTAAAGGTCACTGGCGAAGTCCTGCATTTATCACCCATTCCTAATTGCCCAGATATTCTACAGAGCTCAGAGCTGGAATGAAACCCAGGGCATTTGTAGCCATGTATTGATGAAGTGCAGTTTAGTGTTTGAGTAGGGGCTTTTGTGGGCCCCTTTCCCCTCCACTGATAGGTCTTGGCTACTGTGGGTAAGTGGTGCCCATCCAAGGTGAGGTGTGGGAATGTTGGTATCTACCTTCTACATGAAGCATATTTGAGAGTTACATCTCCCTAAATTTCACCTGCTTGTTGTGTTGAGGAAACAACCTGCATGACCTGGCATCTTTTCTGCCCCATTCCACACCCACCCCCATCCTGTCTCTCTCTCGCTCGCTCTCTGTCTTGCTCACTGTCTCCCTACTTCTCCCTCCAAACCCCCCAGGATTCCTATCTCCAGAGCAGAGCTGACACAATGCAGAACATCGAAGCCACCATCGTGGAGCTGGGCTCCATATTCCAGCAACTCGCGCACATGGTCAAGGAGCAGGAAGAGACCATCCAGAGGTGAGGAGGATGCAATACATGCTGTATGTATGGGGCCTGCCTTTCCACTCAGGAGTGCCGCTTACCTGGAGCGCAACCCGCTGCCCGAGGGTAGAGCTGGGGAGTGAAAGAACGAGTCATTCAGCCCATCGTGACCTTTGCCACCTACGTTTTCCTGCTGTTTATCCAAACTCAAGCCCCAACATATGGGGAAAAGCATTTCATCCAGGGTTGGCCTGTTCTTTTACATGTATGGCCAGTCTATTTGACTATGGTGGGCTTCAAGTAAAGCTCTTGCTCGGCCTTTCCCTGATTTCCCTGACTCTTAACACCCCCCCCCCCCCCCCCCAATCTATGTCATCTCTCTGTTGGTGGAGTAGGTGGGAAACATGCGGCTCAACATGACTCCCACCAACCCTGGCACAGCCGACAGCCTCAAAGCAGGTGACCTGATCATCGGGAGACATAACAAGGCAAGGTCATTGGTGGGAGGGAACGAGAAGACGGGCTGAGAGAATTCAGACGCTAAAAGTGGGCTGGGCATGGGGTGGGGGTGTGTATTTCACTGTTACAGTCAACTGATACTGGACTCTGACCCCGGCTCCCCCCTCGCCTGCAGGATCGACGCCAATGTCGAGGACACGCAGCTGAATGTGGCAGCGGCTCATACTGAGATCCTCAAATACTTCCAGTCTGTCACCTCCAACCGCTGGCTGATGATCAAGATCTTCCTCATCCTCGCTATCTTCTTCATCGTCTTCGTGGTGTTTCTCGCCTAGGTGCAGTCGCCCCGAATTGGCATCCCCTCCTCCAGATTCCCTCCCTTCCTCTACCCCCACGTTCCCACCTGAGAAAGAGAGGTCCATGGGTCTCGAAGGCCATGGAAACGCAGACAGTGTAGAGTTCACCCCTTGGTCACAGAGCTCCAATGTGCCATTGCTGCCATCTATGGGGTATTTCGCTCGTTGAAGTGGGTTGTCAAGTCTGGACCAGAGGCAGAAAATGCCAGAACCGTGGAGCCAGCAGAGTTGTTGATCCTCTTGCTTGTTTTGTGTGGCGTTGACTTGCCCCTTCTCCTCTCGAGCTGCCATCTCAACCCTCCAGCGTTTCCTTCACCCTCTTCCATCCTGTTTTGACCACTGTGTTGTCAGAGACTGAATGGTGGCACTGAGGAGTGACTGAACAGAGCTTGCTTTCAGCCGAGAGGGCTCACTTGTTCACACCCATGACCAGTTTGGATTTTTCTTTGTGTGCCTCAACTTAACCTGTTTCTCCATGTTGCCCCCTCCAGCTTTACCCCATTCCTTGCCAGCTACTGGCTCCTTTTCCAAGAGTCCTTGGTTAGGTCAGCTTCAAATGGTGTACCTTCAGTTTTGGCTGGTAACTGAGGCTAATCTGTCAAGGTGAATGCAGCCTGATGTGCATTGTTCCTTCCTCCAAAAGGACTAGCTAGTGTTTTAACTGTAACCCCTAATCCCCTTCACTCCACCTGTCCCCCTGGTTTCCATGCATGGGCAGTGTCATAACCTGCAGTTGGGTTGTGGGATGGCTGGGTTTCAAATCTGCCAGGCCTGCACACCCTCTGCCGCTGCCACTGATGATTTCCCCCTCCCACATGCAAGGTTTGAGCTGTTCCCTTCAATTCTCCCCTGGACAGGTGTGTAACCACCTCCCAACCTAAAATCCACATCTGCTTCCTGTGCCAGGCAGTGCCGGGCATCAGTCACAGGGCATCCTTCCTCAATGCCTCACCCGTGTATCTGCAGGTGGAAGCTCAGACTGGGCTGCCCAGGCCTGAAGGGCTTCAAGAATAAGCCCTGCCTTGGATGGTAAGGTATCCCAGTGAGATTTGGATTGGTAGTGAGATAGGTGGGTAGTGACAAAGGGGCATGACCCCCTTGATTGATGTTATGCCCTCTCTGAGCTCTGTCAAATCTGCCCATGTGGTTTATTTAAAGGAGACGTTGAAAATGAGTTCTGAGAGACTTCAGGATGATTCTGTAAAATGTCCATCTTCGACCAGATTTATAAAAAATAGAGCAGTGAACGGGGATTATGGATTAGATAACAAAAGTCAACTAGGATATGTTCTGGGGGCATGTTGAGAGAAAGTCTGGAGTAATCCCCTGTTAAGTGTTTCAGTCATGGTTCACTTATTAGTATTGTGGGGGTGTCAGCAAGGTGCTCCTTCTAACTTCCAGAATCACCCTGCTGCCTTTAGAGGTTGGAGAGGAAAGGGAAATGGGTGGGGAGAATATCCTTTCCCCTCAGTAGCTGCTTAATCCTAGAAGCCTGCCTATTGCTGTGCTTTTGAAGGTGATGGCTAGGACCAGTGCCAATGAATTTGGAGTAGAATCCCAATGGGTATGAAGCTGAGCAGAGTACACCCCATCACTAACCCCTCAAGGGTACCCATTGTCATCAGGTAGGTCTCCAAGGTTCCAGTGCACTGGGTGAAACATCCTGAGCTACAGCTGTCTGCCCACAGGGAAGGGAATAACAAGCAGTTTTTCACCCCTCTCCCCAGCTGACCCTCATCTCAAGTTGACCTGGGTGTCGGGGAATAGCAGGAGACTGGAAGGAGTCACTACCTCGAGACTGGAAGGAGTCACTGCCTCAAGACTGGGTCTTAAGGTGCTGTGACAACCAGTTCTTCACTGAGTAACCAGCTAATAGACCTCTCAGCATCAGTGCTGCCTACTTTGAGAGTGTTTTCGATTACTTTGGTGAGGACTTTTCCTTCAGTTCCAATCAATTTTGATTTTAAAGCAAATGTGATTATTCTTTAATTTAAGATGTAGCAAGTTGTTCTTAAACTAGGCTGCTACGCTTGCCAGTATAATTTCTGCTGGTTTTGCGTTGATTACTGCAGCCGTCCCAAAATGGCATGGGTGTTAATCCTTGCCTGTCGATCTTCAGGCTGCATGCACAAGGGAAGAACTATGCCATTTCTATGGCAGGACAACCCGCAGCGCACACAAACGTCCTGCTCGCAGACTGTGGCTGCCTCCGAAAAGAATGAGACTCCAGTTTCTCAGCAGATCTACGCCCACTCCCTCAAATGATTCGACTGCCCCCTTGCCATGGCAAAGAAGGGAGCTCGGACAGGCTTGCATTTCCTCCTCGGGGTCTCTAAAGGAGTCTCCCCATTGTGCAGGCTGGAGCTTGTTACCCTTCCAGGGAGAATGGCAAGTTTGTACATGCAACATCCTTCCTCCCCCGCTTGCCCGTTCCCAACCTCTCAAAAAGAACTGGACCACCCCAGGCACTGCTGCTGTAAATGAAGCCTTTTCTGCTCTTTATTAATTTTCACCAAGGAGCAGGTTAGTGTGAACTGTATAGAAGTGTACATAAAATTACCTGCTTGATATGTGTAGATAATTCTTTTTTCATGTATTCATTTTCCTAAATCTCTTGAGTTACTGTGATCTGGTCACAGCACTGCAATGATTCGGCCCTTTTTTCCCGGCTTTGCAGCCCTGTCTCTGTGCCTGGTCTCCTGTTAAGCTACATTACTTCTGTCACAGTATTAAAGTCAGAATCTCTCCCTGCACTGCATCCATTCAGTGCATAATTTTGTTAACAATCTTATTTCACACGTCGCCATCATTGCCAGTTTTCCTATTCCATTTGACACACTTTACACTTAATGATAGAGCGATGCTTGATGCTGATCAAAGGCGTAAAGGACATGTTCTCCCTGCTGCAGCCATGCTCCTCCCCACCACCACCAGCAACCTGACAAATCTTAGATCTCCTGCAGCCAGTAACAATCAAACCTATGATCTGTCAGGTCTGTGTGTACTGTACTGTACCAGGCCCTCTGTGCAACCTCTTCGTTTGCTTAACCCAAAGAGTGACCTCTGCACAGGCTGAGGCAGGATTGAGGACACCCCCACATCCTGCCACTTGAGTTCTGTCAGTGTTTGAGGGCATGACTGGTGGTGAGAGACAGTACTCAATTCTGGGAGGGAAGCAGCTTCAGATGGCTACTTTTCAGCTTAAGAGTGCACCTCCATGGTGAAACTCAATTGTAATATAAGCACTAAATTTTATTTTTAAAAAAATGTATAATATGTATTAATTTCAGCCCAAAGATTACCCATCCTGCCCCAATAAAGCATGTGATAAAGCATCTTTAGAATCACTTTACAGTGGTGGATTTTCTTTTGGAACTTGTGTTCATATCAAGATAAAAGTCAGTATGATGTTTTGATCTTCTATCAAACACTCCCAGGTCAGGGACACCACTGGGTTAGATACAGAATAAAGCTCCCTGACACTGTCCATTAAATACTCCTATGTTGATATGGGGTGAGATTAAGTGAGTGGATATTCGTGGGGAGCACAGAGATTAACGTGGAATGTTGGGGCTGAATGAATCACAGCCCAGAAACGGGCTAGTGTATGAACCTATTCTCAAGACCCCTCAAACAAGTTCCATACCACATGTGAGATAGTAGGTACTGCCGATGCTGGAGAATCTGAGATAACATGATGTAGAATTGGATGAACACAGCGGGCCAAGCAGCATCTGAGGAGCAGGAAAGCTGACGTTTCGGGTCTGGACCCTTCTGAAATGAAGAAGGGTCCAGACCCGAAACATCAGTTTTCCAGCTCCTCAGATGCTGCCTGGCCTGCTGTGTTCATCCACCTTTACACCTTGTTATACCTTACCAAATGTGAAATGCTCAGTGGGGATGTCTCCTCATTAATCAGAAAATCTAAACCCTTTATAGACCTTTAGTGTGTTCATAACCCAAGCTGACCCCTGCAGTGCACCACTGAGAGACTTCTGCATAATCAATGGTGTTATCATTCAGTGAGAATCAAAAAGAGTCTCCGTCAGCCTCTTCAATGTGGAATTAAAATCTCTGTTAGAATTTTAAAGAAGAGCAATGGAGTTCTTCCTGGTGTTCTGGCTCCCATCTATCCTCCATTGCTGTCTGTGGGAGCTTGCTTTGCATAGAGTGGCAGCCCCTGTTTCCCACACTGCAGCTGTGGCGATTCTTTAGAAGCCCATCTGATCCTGTGGAAGGAAGCGTGTGAACATACCATCTTTAGTAGTGGGAGAGCCCCACACATGGCAAGGTAGAAAGCAGCTGTCAGTCTTCAGACAGGAAATGCTGAGGGGATGATCTAACTTACCCATACTTACCTATGATTTTTGATGCCAATGTGATTCACTCTATTGTATCCAGAAAAGGCTGAAAGCCCTGGATACAGCAAAGGATCCCAACAGCATTGTTGGCTACATTACTGAAGATTTATACACTAGAACTTTGGCCATAGTTTAGCCAAACTGTTCCAGACTGCAACACTGGTATATGCCCAAGCATGTGGGAAACTGACAAGATTCGTGCTGCCCATAACAAGCAGGGATAATCCAGTCTTGCTCATTTACTGCCTCATTTGTGCTCTCAATGGACGGCGCTGTGCTGGATGGTATTGGTGACATTGCTACCAAAGGGCACTGATATTTACTGGCTCACCAACGTGTATCTTGTTAGATGGTACACAATGCTTGCAATGAGCATTGATGGAGGGGTGAAAGAGTGAATGTTTGTGGATGCGGAGCCAGTCACACAGGCTGGGTGTTGAGCTTTTTGAGTCTTGTCGGACCTACACCCTTCGAGAGAAAGTTGTGGGTTCTGCCAGGGTCACACTGCTCCAGACCTTGTTGCAGCTTTGGTCCAAATATGCATCAAAGACCTGAGTGCCTGTTGTCAACCAAGAGTGACTGCCCTTGACATCAGGCAGTATTTTGACTCTGTGATATCCAGGCACCTAAGCAGAATTGGGCATCGAGGAAAGCACTCTATTAAAGCCAAAGCAACACAGAGGAAGATTGTTGTAGTTTTTTGTTTTATTTTGCATGAAATGTGAACATGGTTGGCTGCGCCAGCATTGATTTACCATCCCTAACTATTCTTGGGAAACTGATGGCAAGCTGTGTTGTTGAACCATTGCAGTCCATGTGCTGTAGATAGCCCCACAATGTCATTACAGTATGAATTCCAGGCATTTACGCCACAACAGAGAAGTTGATAAATAGTATTTGCGAGTCAGGATGGTGAGTGACTTAGAGGGAGACTTGCAGGTGCTGGTTTTTCCATGTATCTGCTGCCCCTTGTCCTTCTACACAGTAGAGGTCATAGGTTTGGAAGGTGCTGTCTAAGGAGCCTTGGTGAGTTAGTGCTGTAGACGGTACAGAGTGCTGGTACTGAGTGTTGGTGGAAGGGGGCAGACTGAATGTTTATGGATGTGGGGCCAGTCAAGCAGGCTAGGTCTTGAGACTTTTGAGTCTTGTTGGAGCTGCACCCATCTAGGGCAAGTTGGGAGGATTCCATCACACTCCTGACTTATAGATCATGAACAGGCTTTTGGGAGTCATGAGGTGAGTTACTTGGCACAGAATTCCCAAACGTTGACATGTTGTTGTCACTTTAATTTCCACTTTAGCACGTGGGACCTGAACCTGGCCCTCTTGGCTCAGAGCTAGGGATGCTACCACTGCACCACAAGAGGTCTCAGAACCACAGTGTGGATATGGTTGGTCCAGTTCACCAGGATATTGACTGGGGGGTTTCAGTGACATTAACACCATTGAATGTCAACGTGAGATGGTTAGATTCTGTCGTGCTGGAGATGCTCCTTGCCTGACACTTGACTGGTGAGGAAGTTACTTGCTACTTATGAGTCCAAGTCTGAATGTCATCCAAGTTTCACTGCATTTGGACACAGACTGATTTAGTAGATTTGAACAGTCCTGAACATTGTGCAGTTATAAGTCATTGGAAGCCAATATCTCAGCTGCAGGACATCTCTACAGAAGTTACTCAGGGAAGAGTCCAAGGCCCAGCCATCTTCAGCTGCTTCATCAATGATTTCCCTCGTCCCCAATCATAAGGTTCGAAGTGTTCACCAATGATTTCACAATGTTCAGCACCGTTCACAGGTCCTCAGATACTGTCACTGTGCTTTCACAGGGGCATGGGAATGTGCTATAAAAATGTTGGCATTGTCAATACCTTCCATCATTTCATTCCAGACTCTGCTCACACCTGAAGCCAAATGGTGGTCTCCATTTTTGTAGATTTCTTTCTATCCCACAGTCACTCTTTATCGATATCATCAATTACCCACTGGCGTCATAGGCCGAAAGGCCTTTTTTGTACTCTATCAAGTCTGTGCCAGTCAAAAGCAATCGCCTTACTGTTCTAATCTCATTTTCCAGCACTTGGCCCATACCCTTGTATGCCTTGGTATCAAAAACAGTACATCTCCAATACTTAATCAGTGTTACGATGGTTTGTGCTTTTACCACCTTCCCAGGCAGTGAATTCCAGATTCCCACCACCTTTTCTTCTGATTCCCTCTGAACCTCCTGCCCCATGCCTAATATCTGTGCCCCTGGGCATTGATTGCTCTACTAAAGGAAAACATTGCTTCCTGTCTACCCTATCTATGCTCCTCGCAATTTTACACATCTCAATCATGCTCCTATTAAAACAACCTCAGTCTGTACAAATTGTTCACAACTGAAAATCTCCAGCAAAGGCAACATCCTGGTAAATCTGTGCACCCTCTCCAGTGCAATCACATTGCTCCTAATAATGTGGATTCCAGAGCTGCACACGTTACCCTAGTGTGGCCTAACCTCACCCTCAACACCTTCTTTTTCGATCTCATCCTCACCCTCAACAACTTCTCTTTCGATTCCTCCCACTTCCTACAGACAAAGGGGGTGGCCATGGGTACCCGCATGGGCACAAGCTATGCCTGCCTCTTTGTAGGTAACAGTCCCTCTTCCGCACCTACACTGGCCCCAAACCCCGCCTCTTCCTCCGTTACATTGACTGTATCGGTGCCACCTCGTACTCCCACGGGGAGCTCGAACAGTTCATCCACTTCACCAACACCTTCCACCCCAACCTCAAGTTCACCTGGGCCATCTCCAACACATCCCTCACCTTCCTGGACCTCTGTCTCCATCTTAGGCAACCACCTAGAAACCGATATCCATTTCAAGCCCATCGACTCCCACAGCTACCTAGAATACACCTCCTCCCACCCACCTTCCTGCAAAAATTCCATCCCCTATTCCCAATTCCTTTGCCTCTGCCGCATCTGCTCCCAGGATGAGGCATTCCACTCCTGTAAGGCTCAGATGTCCTCGTTTTTCAAGGACCGCAACCCCCACCCCCGCAGTGGTCAAGAACGCCCTCGACTGTGTCCTGCATTTTCAGCAACTCAGCCCTCACACCCTGTCCCCGCGATAGCCACCAAAAGAGAATCTCCCCCCCTCCTCATGTGCCACCTCACCAACCTCCAGATCCAACGCATCATCCTCCGACACTTCCGCCATCCACAATCCAACCCCACCACCAAAGACATTTTTCCATCCCCACCCTTCCCTCCTTTCCGGAGGGACCACTCTCTCCGGGATTCCCTTGTCTGCTCCACACTCCCCTCCAACCCCACCACACCCGGTACTTTCCCCTGCAACCGCAGGAAGTGCTACACTTGTCCCCACACCTCCTCCCTCACCCCCATCTCAGGCCCCAAGACGACTCTCCACATAAAGCAGATGTTCACCTGCACATCTGCCAATGTGGTATACTGCATCCGCTGTACCTGTTGTGGCTTCCTCTACATCGGGGAAACCAAGCGGAGGCTTGGGGGCCGCTTTGCAGAACATGCAAGCTCAGTTCGCAATAAACAACTGCAACTCCCAGTCGTGAACCATTTCAACTCCCCCTCGCATTTCTTAAGATGACATGTCCATCCTGGGCCTCCTGCAGTGCCACAATGATGCCACCCGAAGGTTGCAGGAACAGCAACTTATATTCCGCTTGGGAACCCTGCAGCCCAATGGTATCAAGGTGGATTTCACAAGCTTCAAAATCTCCCCTCCCCCCGCCACTGCATCCCAAAACCAGCCCAGTTCGTCCCTGCCTCCCTAACCTGTTCTTCCTCTCACCTATCCCCTTTTCCCACCTCAAGCCACACCTCCATCTCCTACCTACTAACCTCATCCTACCCCCTTGACCTGTCGGTCCTTCCTGGACTGATCCATCCCCTCCCTACCCCTACCTTCTCTCCCCCCCCACCTACACTCGCCTCTGCAGGCTCCATCCCTGTCCCTTTAACTTGTCTCTCTCCTCTCCATCTATTTTCTCCTCTATCCATCTTCGATCCACCTCCCCCCCCTCCCTATTTTTTTTTCAGAACCCTCTCCCCATCCCCCTTTCCTGATAAAGGGTCTAGGCCCGAAACATCAGCTTTTATGCTCCTAAGATGCTGCTTGGCCAGCTGTGTTCATCCAACTCCACAGTTTATCTCAGATTCTCCAGTGTCTGCCGTTCCCATTATCTTTAACCAATGTTTTATACAATTCCAGCATAACCTCTCTGCAGTTAAAGTCTGTGCCTCTCCTAATAAAGACAAGTATCTCATATACCTTCCTAACCACCTTATTTACTTGTCCTGATGCCTTAAGAGACTGGGGTACATGCACGCCATCTGATGCATGGTACTTCCCAGGGTCCTCCTGTCCATCATGTATTCCCTTCCCTTGTTTGTCCTACCCAAGTGCATCACCTCATGCTTATACACATTGAATTCTATTAGTCCATCTGACCAGCTCACCTTTGTCCTCCAGTAATCCAGATATTTTCCTTATCAAACTGTTCATGAAAGTTATGGCCTCTAAAACAGAGGGGGGACTTGTTTCCAGACTTCTGGCTCAGAGGTCGGGACACTCTACGTCACCAGAAGAGTCCTCTCCTATAATCTAAAGCTATCTCCTCACTATTTACCACCCCAAAAACGTTTGTGTCATCACAACCTTGCCAACCAACCTCCTACATTCAAATATGTAAACCACAAATACCATGGACCCCCAACACTGATCCCTCCTGGAGGCCATTGGACATTTGTGATGGGATGAATCTTTAGGAGACAGCCTTCATCTATGTTTATTATTTTCTGAAAATCTGAATGTGCCCTATCCCTAACTCCTGTGTTATCCCAATGAATGAATTCCACAATGTTCCCAAATTTCAGCACAAGGGAGCTTCATACTAGAGCTGTAAAATGCCATTGATTCCAAGGTTAAAAAAAATTGTTTTGCAATGACATACTATGTTAACCTGGCTCCACTTCAAGTGGACTTCCTACAAAACTGCTCGAGTATGTCAAAGGTGGATCAAATTTGATGGAACACTTACTGAAATATTTCTACAGAATTATTGGAGATGTTTTGAATCATGCCTATCAAGGTGACCATAATCACACAATGTCCTCCATTCTGCATATTCTATTAAATCTAATGAAGGGTTTCATAAATTCTTGCGATGTGAATTGTAATCTATGATGAACTTTTAATAAACTAACCAGACCAGCTATGCTTATATCTCAAAAATTGAGGCGAATGGATTGAAACATAACATCCTGAGGGGGTCTGCACAGGGTGGATAGGGAGAGGGTATTTCATTTTGTGAAAGATTCTAAAACTGGGTCTTGGGAATACAGTGATCACTTTAAAAAAATTTAAAATTCAAAATGGCGATGAGAAATAACTCTCTCTGAGCATTGTGTGTCTTTGGAAACTCTCATCAGGAAAAGGTGGGGGAAGCAAAGTCTTTGGCTTTATTATAAAGCAAAGGGAGATTCCTGATAAGCAAAGGGGATGGGGAGATTAAAGTATTGTGGGTAGACAGATTTGAGATTTCAAGCAGTTCAGCTGTGACTGCATTGAATAGGGAGCAGGTTTAAGGGATTGAATGACCTACTTCTCCTTGTTTATGTATAAATTAGTCCAAAATAGATAAATTTGAAATATAATCTTTTTAACTTTAACAGAAATCGGTAAGCTTTCCCTGTCTGGGTACCTGGTAAGTTAGACAACGTGGACATGCCGAAAGCTATCTTTATCCTAAAGGTGTACTGTTCTTGCAGACTTTGAGGGCAATGAAAAAGAATGTTGTCAAGGAGCCAGCATGTAGACTAAGGCACGTTGAAAATGGATGTTGTCTAAAAGAGGAGCAATCCGAAAGAAGTGGTGGATGTGGGCACAACTACAACGTTTAAAAGAAATTTGGATAAGTACAAGAATAGGAAAGGTTAGGAGGGATATGGGCTGGGAGGAGACAGGCAGGACTACTTTAGTTTCGGATTATGTTCAGCGTGGATTGATTGAACCAAAGGGTTTATTTTCCATGCTGTATGACTCTAAGAGGGGAAGGGAATGTTTGTGCTGGCAAAGTCAGTAATCAGGAGGAGGGGTGGTGATTGTGACATGCACAACTGTCTCTATAAGTGCAGTTGAGCCTCCCATAAAATAAGCTGACTACTACTCCCATTTTGAACCAGCTTGAAAGAACATTGGAAGTGAAAAGAGGAAGAGTGCAGTGGAGGCCAGTACATTAAATGCCTTCAAGGCAGAGATCGATTAATTCTTGATCTCACAAGGAATCGAGGGCTACGGGGAGAGTGCAGGGAAGTGGAGTTGAAATGCCCATCAGCCATGATTTAAATGGCGGAGTGGACTTGATGGGCCGAATGGCCTTACTTCCACTCCTATGTCTTATGATCCATGAAGGTTAGGTAATAGGCCTTGTCAGGAGGTTACAAGGAATCGAGTGCTAAATTAATGAACACAGCCTTTAGGATTGTAATTTCTGGATTATTCCAAATTTTAAGAGTCAGTCAAGAGAGGTCGGATCCGCGCGGTCATATTCATTATTTCTCCCTGCAATTTAATTTTAATATAATGCCCTCCCCCTCTTTCTCCCTACCCTTCCCTTGGTTGTGTTATTGTTGCACTAGCCCAGTAGGCAATTGTTATTGTAAATTGTTGATTGGTGCAAGCATAATGGGCTGAATAGCCTCCTTATGCACTGTAACAATTCCCCGATAATGACATTTGTGATTTAGTGGTGGTTTGATTTTTTTTTAAAAAAGGGACATAAGCCTTGTTCCAATGGCATAAACAAAAATATCCAATAGTCAAAGGCAGTTCATTGTCACTTGTTAAAATTGACATAAGTTCACACAAAGACACCCAGTCTTTGCAAACAGAAGGAATACCTTCAAGCCTTGTGTCTTTTTTTAAATTACACAGGGACCTATAGTAGACTTGCTTGCTCCAGGAAACACCTCATAGATTAATACAGCACAGAGAAGGCCCTCAATGTTCTCACTAAAAGAACGTTAATCCCAATTTCCTGTGCTTGTCCCATATCTCTGCATGTTATTATATTTGAAACACTCATCCAAACATTTTTTAATGGTTGTGAGATTTCCAGCCTCCACTACCTTCCCAGACAGAATATTCCAGATTCCCACCACCTGCTGAGTGAAAAGGTTTTTTTCCCCCACATGCCCTCTCAATCTCCTGCCCCTTACCCTAAAAATATGCCCCCTCATGATTAGCCTCTCAATCACGGGAAACAGCTGCCCTCTGTTCACCCTGCCAATAATCTTATACACCCCAATCATTGTCACCCCTCAGTCTTCTCTGCTCTAGAGAAAACAGCCTCTCCTTATCACTCAATTTCTCCTACCCAAGCAATATCTTGGTGAACCTACTTTGTATTCCCTCGAGTGCTATCACATCCTTCCTGTCGTGAGGTGGCCAGAACTGCAAACCGTACTCCAGCTGTGACCTAACCAATGCTCTGTACAACTCCAACATTCCCTCCTTGCTATTATACTCTGTGCCATGACTGATGAAAGCCAGTGACAAATAGACCTTCACATGCTCTGCAAACTTCAGAAATCTGTCAATAATTACCCCAAGATCTCTCTGTTTCTCTAAGCTACCCAGTGTCCTGCCATTCATGAAATACTCCCTGGTCCTGTTTCCTCTTCCAAATTGCATCACCTCACACTTGCCAGGGTTAAGTACCATTTGCCATTGGTCTGATCAACTCATCTTTATCTTCCTGTAACATTCAGCCATCTTCTTTGCTGTTAACTACTCTATCAATTTTGGTGTCGCCTACAAGTTTGCTTATCAATCCCCCAACATTTTCTTCTATATCATTTCTGTATATAACAAACAATAAGGGTTTCAGTACTGGTCCTTGTGGTACACCGGCCTTCGGTCACTGAAACAGCCTTCCAGCACTACTGTTTGTGTATTATTATTAAGCCAGTTTCTTATTCGTCTCACCGAGTTTCCCTCAATTCCATACCTTGGCTAATCAGTCAAGCTGCCAACCAATCAGTATGCTTTCATCCCTGTAATTGCGATGGTTAGAGATCGGATGTTCTTGCATTTGTTCTGATAAATGAGATGCAAGAAGCTTTGGCAAAGTGTCTGTCTCTTCAGCCATATTCAAACTTAAATTATTATCTAAACCCTGTACAAATTGGCACAAGGTCGATTTTTTGACAAATTATTGTTGGCCCAAGAGGAGTTGCAGGAGTTGTGAGGGGAAAGGTGATAAAAATATCAAACAGGGGTTGTTACTTTTAAGACCAGCAGAAACAGGAGTAAACTGTTCTGCCCCTCAAACCTGCTCCACCATTCAACTACATTATGGCTGATGTGATGTTCCTCACATCCACCTTCTTGCTCTTTCCCCTTTATCAAATGCCTCCTGGAAGCTTAAAGTGCCTCATAACAGACTGTTCACTGAAACTGAAACTCCAAGAATCAAGGACAAATTCTCAACCAGGTTCAGAAATTGGCCGAGTGACAGGAGATGGCAAGTGAGTGATAATGACATAAGGCTATAATGGGCTGGGCTTGAGAACTGGTGCCTCCACAAGGTTCCATGTTTGATCCTTGTGTTCAATAACAATTCAGATAACAGGCCTCTGTAAAAATCGTGTCTTTTTATTCTTGAGTCTTTTTTAAATTGAAATGCAAAAAGCAGTGTTTTCAAACCAATAATTGCTGCATGGTTTTGAGAGTAAGTAAGCTGACACTCATAGTAAGCATTGTTTTCAAAGGTGCCTGTTCAAGCAAGTGTAGTTTTCAGATAAACTAGAGCCAACAAGTTGTGCACTGAAGTTTTGGCTCATAGCAGAGTAGATTGGTTTGTGGACTTATGACCAATTACCAATAACACAGGTTTCCTACCTGCCTACAATTATGTAATTGGTTCCTGGGTAGCCAAACAGGATACTGCAAAGCTTTAAATCATCATCAGCTGAGAAACTCACTTTCTGTTCTCTGCAGTAAGCCACTTTAACGCTAAAAAGTTGCTGTTAGCTGTGACCTTTTGCTAACTCAGAGACCTTTTTATAAGTGAACAAGCCACCCTGTCCTTTTGCAAAACAGTGGAAGCATCCAACAAAGGAAAACTGAGAAAGCAGCATCTTTACCTGCACAAGAATCATCTCAATAAACCTTGTGAACGGGAGCCATTAAAACTGCTTTCCCAGTTTTTCCCTCCATCAATAACACTTCTTTTTCCTTTCATAATTTGTGTGTATGTGTTTATAAACAAGGAGTTTATATGTACTTAGTTATATGCCAACAGTTCATAACAGTTTACCCAAGTATAGTTCTAATACTTGTAATAATCTAGTTCTGTGGCATTTAGAAGGTTAACGCCTGATTTGTTTAAAGTTTTCAAGCTATTAAGGGGAACTGTCAGGATGAAGAGGGAGTCAGACAAAAATGCTGAAGATCTAGACAATATCTAGGCTTGGGCTGACAAGCAGCAAATAACGTTTGTGTCACACAAATGTCAGGCAATAACCATCTCAAATAAAAGACAATTTAATCACTGTCCCTTAACATTCAGTGGTGTTACCATCACTGAATTCCCCACTATCAACATCCTGGGCATTACCATCAACCAGAAATTTGACTGGATTGCCACATAAACAACGTGGCTACAAAGACAGGTCAAAGGCTAAGAATACTGCAGTGAGTAACTCACTTCTTGACCCCCTAAAGCCTGACCACCATCAACAAGGCACAAGTCAGGCGTGTGATGGAATACTCCCCACTTGCCTGGATTGTCACAGCTCCAACAACACTCAAAACCTGACACCATCCAGGCGAAAGTAACCCTGGTTGATTGGCACCACATCCACACCGTTCACCAGTGATGGTCAGTTGCAGCAGTGTGTACCATGTACAAAATGCACTGCAGAAATTCACCGAAGATCCTTAGACAGTGCCTTCCAAACCCATGATTATTCTGTCTCGAAGAACAAAGACAGCAGATACATGGGAATACTACTCCCTACAAATTCCTCTCCAACTCACTCATCATCCTTACTTGGAAATATATTGTTGTTCCTTCACTGTTGCTGGGTCAAATCCTGGAATTCCCTCCCTCAGGGTATTGTGAGGCTACCTACAGCACATGGACAGCAGTGGTTCACAAAGCCAGTTCACCACCAGCTTCTCAAGGGCAACTAGAATCGGCATTAAATGCTGGCCAGCCAGCAATGTCCATGTCCCATGAATGCATTTTAAAATAAAGGACGATTTCTGCTGGTCATAGAATCTCGGACCACAGGAGTTATTGTCTTAAGAATTAGAGCGAGATTTCTCAGGAACTAAATTAGGAAATTCAGTATATACAAATGAAGTTTGGAACCATTGACCAAAGGTGTGAATGGATATGAGGTAAAAGCAGCCATATGGAGTTAGGCCGCAGAGCAGCCATGATGTTACTGAATGATAGGATAAACTCGAGGCTGAATGGCCTCCTCTTGTTTCCCATATCCAGATCTTGTGACAGGCAGGTATGGTCTGTTGTGTTATATTCAGGAATTGTGAATGTCTCTAAATATTGTTCAGCTTTCAATGAGCTGACCTTATGATCAAAGGTCATCAATAAAGTCAACTGGGCTTATGGCACCTGAGGGACTCCTGAGGCAATACCCTTGAATTACTATCTTCCTCTGTGCAGCTATGACTTTCACCACCGATGGAAGATTATCCCCACCCAGACAGCCCTCCTCACACTGAGTCTCTTTTGCTTACACCAATCCTTTGGTATCATTCTTGGTTAAACACTGCATTGACATTAGGGGACAGTCACTGAGTCTTTCCAGTTAGGCTGTCACTTGAGCCTTCACAGCATCTTTCTCTCAACTCTGGTTTAGACCTCAGTGAGGAGGAATTTGCAGTGAGTTGGACAGAACCCTCTGTGGGGTGCTGATGCCTCTTCAACCGAAAATTGTGAGACACGCAGATTGCTGGACTAGTTGTGAAATCATGACCAGTTGACTGTACTTGTGTCGTACTGGGATTGCAAACATTGTCACAGGAGATGCTGGAATGGTACTTGAAGCAGTATTGGAAGGGGTCTGGAGCAGTGTTGCATGGGATGCTAGAGGCATGTATGGAACAGTGTCGCAGAGGGTGTTAGATTGGAGCATGGAGCAGTGTCACAGGGGATGCAGGAACAGTGCTTTGGAGCAGTATTGGATGGGATTTTAGATTGATGTATTGAGCTGTGTTACAGGAACGGAGCTGTGTCACAGAAGTCTCTGCAATGGAGTCTGGAGCATGTTTGCAGGTACTGTGTTTGTGGATAGGTGCTGCCCAGGAGCAGGAGGTACGGGGGAGTTGCCAAGGCATAGTGTTTGCAGAAAGAGCACTGAGAAAGGAGTAAATGACTACTCTGCCTCTCAAGCTTGTGATTAGGGGAGTGGGACTGAACAGTTCTGGGATGTGATGTGCATTACATCACCAAGCAGTTCATTGGCCATAAACAGATCATGTCAGAAAATCTAGCATGTCACTGGGAGAGCTGGAGAAATGACTGTACCATCCCTGGGCCAATGTGAACTCACACCTTAAAACTAAATGATAAGTAACACCTTCCCATTGGCAATCCTGTACTATCACCACTGTATAGGATGACAATCTGAGACAGGTTCTGAATGGAAATGGAAGGTTAAATTGCCATTGGCCTAAATCACCAGCCCTGTGACAAGATGGTACAAGACAGAGTCTGACTGGATCTAAAACTAGAGAATGCTGAAGAAACTCCACAGGACTTGTGGAGAAAGTAACAGTTAATGTTTTGAGTCCAAGTCTGGTTTGCTGGACTGATTCCTGGGATGGCAGGACTGAAGAGTCAAGAGAGCCTGAATCAATTGGGACTTCATTTACAGGAATTTAGAATAATGGGGTTGGGATTTCATAGGAACCTATTAAATTCAAACAGAATGAGGCAAAGGTTTCAATGCAGGAAGGATATTCCCAATGACTGGGAAGTCCAGAACACGGGGTCACATTCTAAGGATACAGGATAGGCCATTTTGAACTGGGGTGAAGAGAAATATGTTCACCCAGAGAACGATGAGCGCATGGAATTCTCTTCAACTGGAAAGCAGTAGTGGCTAAAATATTGGATGCTTAAACTCTACCCCAACACTGCTATCATAATGGGATTTGAACCTGTATTCCCTGGATAACCCAGAGCAATAGGTACTAGTCCAGTGGTATTACCACTCTGCCACTGTGTCTACATATAGAAACAAATTGGCCAGGAGGGTGCAGGTATACAAGTCTCTGAAAGTGTTAGGACAAGTTGAAAAGCTTAGAGTCTTAGAATCATACAGCACGGAGACAGGCCCCTGCGCCCAATTGGTCCATGCCAACCAAGATTTCCATCCATACTAACCTCATTTCCCTGCACTTGGCCCATATCCTTCTAAACCTTCCCTATGTATGTATTCGTCCAAATGCCTATTAAGTGTTGTTAATGTATCCGCCTCAACCCCTTCCACTGGCAGCTCATTCCATATGGGTACCACCCTCTGGGTAAAATAGTTTCCCCTCAGGTTCCCGTGTGTTCTTTCCCCTCTTACCTTAAACTGATACCCTCTAGTCCTCGATTCTCTAATCCTTAGAACAAAGAAACTGAATGCATTCACCCAATCCATGCCTCTCATGATCTTACACACTTCTATAAGAGCCCCCGCCCCCACCTCAGTCTCCTCCACCCTAAAGGAAAACGTCCTAGCTTATCCAACTTCTCCCTATAAGTCAGTCCCTTGAATCATGGCAACAGCCTTCTAAGTTTCTTCCACACTCTTTCCCGTTTAATAACATCCTTTGTGTAGTAAGGTTACCAAAACTGAACACAACATTCGAAGTGCAGAGATAATGGGAACTGCAGATGCTGGAGAATCCAAGATAACAAAGTGTGGGACTGGATGAACACAGCAGGCCAAGCAGCATCTTAGGAGCACAAAAGCTGACATTTCGGGCCTAGACCCTTCATCAGAAAACTAATGTCCTGCGACATAACTTCCCAAATTCTATACTCAATGCCCTAACTAATGAAGACCAAAGTGTCAAAAACCTTCTTCACTGCCCAGTCTACCTGTGACTCCACTTTCAGAGAACTATGCATCTCTACTCCAAGGTCCCTTTGTTCCACTGCACTCCTTAAGGCCCTATCATTCACCAAGAAACTCCTACCTTGATTTGACTTTCCAAAATGCAACGCCCCACACTTATCTATATTAAAGTCTATTTGCCATTTCTTGGCCAACTTCCTCACCTGATGAAGATCTTGCTGCAAATTCTGATAACCTTCCTCACTGTCTAGGATACTGCCTATTTTAATGTCATCCACAAACTTACTAATCATACCTTATACATTCTTATCCAAATCGTTGATATGGATAACAAACAGCAATGGGCCCAGGACTGACCTGAGGCACACCACTAGTCACAGGCCTCCAGTCTGACAAGCATCTTCCACTATTACTCTCTCTTCCCACTGTCAAGCCAATTGTGTATCCACTGCCAAGGACATTTTTCCCTCCCTACCCTTATCTTCCTTCCAGAGGGACCACTCTCTCTGCGACTCCCTCAGCCGCTCCACCCTCCCCACTAGCCCCATCAGCCCT
Organism: Stegostoma tigrinum; assembly: GCF_030684315.1. Classification (NCBI taxonomy): domain Eukaryota; kingdom Metazoa; phylum Chordata; class Chondrichthyes; order Orectolobiformes; family Stegostomatidae; genus Stegostoma; species Stegostoma tigrinum. The sequence continues at coordinate 11,883,511 of NC_081395.1, read as the reverse complement.
GGCACTTTTCCCTGCAACCACAGGAAGTGCTACACCTGCCCCTGCTCCTTGCCCCTCAACCCATCCCATGCCCCAAGAAAACCTTCCACATTAAACAAATATTCACCTGCACATCTGCTAATGTGTTATATTGTATCCGCTGTTCCCAACGTGGCCTCATCCACATCGGGAAAACCAAGCGAATGCTTGGAGACCGCTTTGTGGAACACCTACTCTTGGTTCGTGACAAACAATTGCACCTCCTAGTTGTTAACCACTTCAATTCTCCCTCCCACTCTTTGGACAACATGTCCATCCTAGGTTTCCAGTGCCACAGCGATGCCACCCGAAGGTTGCAGGAGCAGTACCTCATATTTCGCGAGGGAACCTTGCAGCCCAGTGGTCTCAATGTGGACTTCACAAGGTTCAAAATCTCCCCACCATCGACTTCATCCCAAAGCCAGCACAGCTCATCCCTGCCTCCTTGACCTGTCCATCTCTTCTCCCACCTATCCACTCCTCCCACCTCACTGACCAACCTCCACCCCCACCTCCCAGCCTCATCCTCGCCTCCTTGACTTACCCGTCTTCCTGCAACTGACCAACCCCCATCCGAACTCCCTACCTTCACTAACCTTTACTGGCTCCATCCCCATCTCCCTGACCTGTCCATCTTCTCTCCACCTTTCAGCTCCTTTATCCACCTTCCATCAGTGCCGCCACCCCCCTCTTTAATTATTCCAGAGTCCCGTTCCCCTCCCCCATTTCTGAAGAAGGGTCCAGACCAAAACTTCAGCTTTCCTGCTCCTCTGTGCTGCCTGGCTTCTGTGATCCTCCAGCTCTTTCACCTTGTTATCTCAGATTCTCCAGCATTGGCAGTTCCTACTAACTCTGTCTATCCAATTTGCCAGCTCTCCCTGGATTCCATGCAATCTAACCTTCCACAGCATCCAAGTAAGTGGAACCTTATCAAAGGCCTTGCTGAAATCCCTACAGACTACGTGTACTGCCCTGCCCTCATCAAACCTCCCAGTCACTTCATTAAAGAACTCCAACAAATTTGTGAGGCTTGATCTCCCACACATGAAGCCATGCTGACGATTCCTAATCAAACCCAATCTTTCCAAATGCATGTATATCTTACCCCTCAGAATCTTCTCAAGTAACATACCTACCACAGATGTTAAGCTTATTTGTCTATAATTCCCAGGTTTTTCTATGCAGCCCTTCTTGAATAAGGGGACAACATTCACTACCGTTCTGGGAACTCACCAGTGGCTAAGGATGATGCAAATATGTCAGCCAGGGCCCCCGCAATTTCTTCTCTAGCCTCTTGCAGGGTCCTTGGCAATATCTGGTCAGGACCAGGAGATTTATCCACCTTCATACATTCTATTACTTCCAACACCTCTTCGACTATGATGTGGACTATCCTCAAGATATCACAACTAACTTCCCCAAATTCCCAAGTCTTCATGTGTTTCGCCATGGTAAACACAGAGGAGCAATATTCATTGGGGACCTTGCCCGTCTCTTGTTGTTCCACATATATATGTCCGCTTTGGTCCTTGAGGGGACATAATCTTTCTCTAGTTATTCTTTTTTCTTTAATACACTTAGACAATCTCTTCGGATTCACCCTAATCTTCTCAGCCAAAGCTATCCTGTGCCCACTTTTCACCCTCCTGATTTCTTTTTTCAGTAAACTCCTGTATCCTTATATATCTCCAGGAATTCCCTTGATGCCAGCTGCCTATTCCTGAGCCATGCCTCCTTTTTTCTGCTGTTAAAAAAACACGAGGAATCGTAGGCTTTATTCATACAGTAAAAGAGTACAAAAGCAAGGAGGGTAATCTGAAATTTATAAGTCATTGATTAGGCCCCAGGAGAAGTACTGTGCCCAATTCTGGGCTGTGCACTTTAGGGAGGTCATCCAGACCTTGGGGGAAGTTGCAGAGGGAGATTTACCCAAATGGAGTCAAGAACGAGGGAGTTTAGTGAATACAGAGAAGCTGGGATCATTTTTCTTGGAGCAGAGAAGGTTCATGGGGAGATTGGATTGAGTTGCTCAAATTTGCAAGGTGAGGTCTTGGCTGAATAAATCCAGGAAAATTCTTCCCATCAACAGGAAGGTCTGCCACCAAAGGGACACAAATTGAACAGAACTGGCCAAGGAACCAGAGAGATAAACAAGCTGTTTAAAAATGGCAGGTTTGACAGGAGTTAGGTTGAACTGAATCAATACTTGGCGGGCGGGGGGGGGTGGTAGATGTGGACTGCTTCGGGTATAGGACAGGCCGATCCCATTAACTGAGCAGCTCCCTCCCAAAGAGCAAGCAGAGGAAATGACAGCCCTTTCTGTGGCTATGGAATCCTATGAAAGTCAGAAGCAAAGTTGCAAGGCAGCCAGCTGAGAGTCAGAGCCCTTGCTTTATCAAACAGATCCCAGCAAGGGAGTCTATCAGGGGCTGGAGGGTGACTAAGGTGCTGTATCGGGGTGGTGGGATAAACTCCAAAGAATCAAAGAAAGACAGACACAGGCCTGGTGAGGCAATAAATCAATTTACAGAGAGATAGTGAGGTACAGCGTTTTTTCTGGTTAAACATTATGCGTCTACGCTCATTTGCTTCAGCTTTATCCTGCCTCTGGAATTTCCTCTTGGTCCACATTTTCAACTTAGCTCTGTTTGTGAACATGCCCATCGAGACTCAGATTTTCATCCTCTGCTCCTCTCTCTTGCTGTCTGCACCTGTACATTCTGAACCGACATTCTGCTTGTCAAGGACAATTTTATGTTAATATCAGCCAGGCATAGAAAAATAAAGAAAGGGGAACATGAATTGACAAAATGCATCTGGCACCCTTGGGCTACACCCAGATTGTATTACAGGTAATTCAGTGCTTTTGAAGTGTGCTTACTTCGTCAAGCCAGCACAGCAGGAGGCCAATCAGTCCATCATGCTGTGCTACTCTTTCGTAGAGAGATGGGTTGCAACTGAGTGTCAGATGGGATAAAAGCAGGCATTTAACTGCAGTGTCCAAACTGAGTGCAAGTGAGGAATTTGGTGAGTGAGGGAGTTTTCTACCTTTCTTTTACACACCATCCAATATTAGGATCTTACATCAGTGCAGAGGAAGAAGCTGGTAATGGGCAAGTGACACTGCTTATAAAAGGTAGCTTGTAAAGTCAATGTACGGAAGGACAACATGGCTGAGTGGAAGGTGGTATTTAGGAAGTTGTGGACACACCTTATGCCTAGACAAAAACATCTACAGAATTGTCACGGGCTGCAGATGTTTGGAGTCACTGGCGCGCATCCAGGGCAGAGAACTATGCGGAGAGGGCATGTTTAGGGAGCCAGGTGTACCACAGGCATGGAGGGAATGAGTGCCCGGCCAGGTAGTCACCAGGTGGGTGAGTCAACAGCAATTGCTATCCGAGGTCTCAAACTGCGTTCTACTCCTGTGCCCAGGAAGGAAAGTGAGAAGCAAGACCTCAAGAGAAGTAATCTCAAGATTACTGCCATTGTTTGAGAGAGTCTGTGCGTGTGGAGGGACCCAAAACAGGGTCACTCCCCTACCCCTTCCATAGCTTCTGGGCATCCCACCAACCCCCACCCCGAACTGCTCATCCAGGGGGTGAATCACGTCTCTTGAGGCTTGAGTTGGGGTGGCAGTGCTGAGGGTGGGTGGGCATTTCGGGGAGCACTAAACCGGGAGGAGAGGGACCGAGATGAGGACTGACCACCGCCGCCCGCCCCCACCCAACCCCGTCTGATCTAGACCACTCATCCCGCTCTCGTATCGACCCCAGCCGGCCATTTCTCACCCTGTCGCTGGCCAGTTATTCGGCAGGCACCGGCGTTTCCAACGCTTTGTGTGACTTCTTCTTCTTCTTCTTCACGGCCTTGGGGGGGATTTTGCAGATGCGGCGAGGCTTGGGCCCCAGGCTGGCGGCGGCCTCCGCCGGAGAATTTTCGGGCGACGGTGAGGCCGTCGGAGGACCTTCGGCGTCGGACTCTGCGACCGCGGGGGGTTCTACGACAGCCTCTGGGGGTTGAAACATGGAGAGTGAGGGCGCTACCCCGGCCCCAGGCCGCAGGGCGCACCAACGGTCACCGCGCGCGACCACTTTCCCGCCAACGGCCAGTTCCGGCCACGCGGCAACTGTCACCAACTGTCGGAGGGTCAGTGCTGAGGGAGCGGTCACTGTCGGAGGGTCAGTGCTGAGGGAGCGGTCACTGTCGGAGGGTCAGTGCTGAGGGAGCGGGCACTGTCGGAGGGTCAGTGCTGAGGGAGTGGGCACTGTCGGAGGGTCAGTGCTGAGGGAGCGGGCACTGTCGGAGGGTCAGTGCCGAGGGAGCGGGCACTGTCGGAGGGTCAGTGCTGAGGGAGTGGGCACTTTCAGAGGGTCAGTGCTGAGGGAGTGGGCACTGTCGGAGGGTCAGTGTTGTGGGAGTGGGCACTGTCAGAGGGTCAGTGCTGAGGGAGTGGGCACTGTCGGAGGGTCAGTGTTGTGGGAGTGGGCACTGTCAGAGGGTCAGTGCTGAGGGAGTGGGCACTGTCGGAGGGTCAGTGTTGTGGGAGTGGGCACTGTCAGAGGGTCAGTGCTGAGGGAGTGGGCACTGTCGGAGGGTCAGTGTTGTGGGAGTGGGCACTGTCAGAGGGTCAGTGCTGAGGGAGTGGGCACTGTCGGAGGGTCAGTGCTGAGGGAGTGGGCACTGTCGGAGGGTCAGTGCTGAGGGAGTGGGCACTGTCAGAGGGTCAGTGCTGAGGGAGTGGGCACTGTCGGAGGGTCAGTGCTGAGGGAGAGGGCACTGTCGGAGGGTCAGTGCTGAGGGAGTGGGCACTGTCGGAGGGTCAGTGCTGAGGGAGCACCGCACTGTCGGAGGGTCAGTGCTGAGGGAGTTGGCACTGTCGGAGGGTCAGTGCTGAGGGAGTGGGCACTGTCAGAGGGTCAGTGCTGAGGGAGCGGACACTGTCGGAGGGTCAGTGCTGAGGGAGCCCCGCACTGTCGGAGGGTCAGTGCTGAGGGAGTTGGCACTGTCGGAGGGTCAGTGCTGAGGGAGTGGGCACTGTCGGAGGGTCAGTGCTGAGGGTGCGGGCACTGTCGGAGGGTCAGTGCTGAGGGAGCGGTCACTGTCGGAGGGTCAGTGCTGAGGGAGCGGTCACTGTCGGAGGGTCAGTGCTGAGGGAGCGGTCACTGTCGGAGGGTCAGTGCTGAGGGAGCGGGCACTGTCGGAGGGTCAGTGCTGAGGGAGTGGGCACTGTCGGAGGGTCAGTGCTGAGGGAGTGGGCACTGTCGGAGGGTCAGTGCTGAGGGAGAGCCGCACTGTCGGAGGGTCAGTGCTGAGGGAGTGGGCACTGTCGGAGGGTCCGTGCTGAGGGAGAGGGCACTGTCGGAGGGTCAGTGCTGAGGGAGAGGGCACTGTCGGAGGGTCAGTGCTGAGGGAGCACCGCACTGTCGGAGGGTCAGTGCTGAGGGAGCGGACACTGTCGGAGGGTCAGTGCTGAGGGAGCCCCGCACTGTCGGAGGGTCAGTGCTGAGGGAGTTGGCACTGTCGGAGGGTCAGTGCTGAGGGAGCGGGCACTGTCGGAGGGTCAGTGCTGAGGGAGCGGGCACTGTCGGAGGGTCAGTATTGAGAGAGTGGGCACTGTCAACAATTAGTGTTGAATAAATGCTGTGCTGTCAGAGCAACATTGCACTCATGGTGCTATACCATCAAAGGGTTATTACTGATGGTCATCTGTGCTGACAAACCATCCCACCTTCAAATGATCATTACCGAGATTGTGTGCACTATCCATGGTCAGTACGGAGGATGCACTGTAAACTGCTCACAATATCGAAAACACGGTGAGCGTGAAAAACAGTGACAGGAAATATTACCTGACCAAGAAGTCAATCATAAAGGTGCTGATATCTGTCCTTGCTTTGATGCCTTCCATTCTTTAGAATGACACTGTTGACCTAATATCAAAAATCATAGAATCCCTATCGTGTGGGAACAGGCCCTTCGGCCCAACAAGTCCACACCGACACTCAGAGCATCCCGGCCAGACCAATTTCCCTCTAACCCACCTAATCTACACGTCCCTGAACACTACAGGCAATTTAGCATGGCCAACCCAATTTGTGTGCTCATCTTTGCACTATGGGAGGAAACCAGAGCACCCGGAGGAAACCGACGCAGACACAGGGAGAACACGCAAACTCCACACAGACAGTCATCCCCAGGTGGAGTTGAACCCAGGTCCGTGGTGCTGTGAGGCAGCAGTGCTAACTACAGAGCCACCGTGCCACAGATGGTGTAGATATTTTATGATCAGCCTGTTCAGAAATGGTACTACACAACTGCTTGGAGAAGGTCAGACTTTCAACCCCATGACAGGCTGAATGGCTTAGGGGCTGCACTATGCATTGTAAGCAGAATGACATGGGGATCTTAACATCTTGATGTTGTCAGGACGAGTACCTCCTTCTGGCTGCATGCGTGTGGCAGAAAAGAAACAGAATTCCAACCTTGGCTGCAAAAGCCCATCAGTACAACACATCCCAAATTCTCTTTCTGTGCTCTGGGCCCAGTCAGACAGAGATGGCCGAAGTGAGAGTGCCTTGGCAATTATTCAGTGAACTTCACATTCCTCACTACAGGAGGGGGTAGGGCACACGAGGAGTGAGGAGATGAGTGCCGAGTGAAAATCAGCTATATTTGTTAATAGAGCATACACTATCATCAGCTTCATTAATAGGGGCATAGAATACAAGAGCAAGGATGCTGAACTTGTACAAGACACTTGTTAGGCCTCACCTGGAGGACTGTGTCCAGTTTGTGGATGCTACAGATAGATTAAAGAAATTGAGGTATGTTCTGCTTGGAGTGAAGAAGACTGAAGAGGGAGATCTGATGGAGGTTTTCAAAATCATGTGCTGGGGCTAGACAGAGTGGATGGGGGAAGCTGTTCCCACTTGCAAAAGGAAAAAGAACAAGAGGGACATAGATACAAAGTGATGTACAAAAGAAGAAAGGGTGATGTGAGTAAATTTCTCACACAGCAAGTAGTTAGGGTGTGGAATGCACTGTCTAGAAATGTAATGTAGATGGCTTTAATGGAGACATTCAAGATGTGTCTTTGGATAGCAATGGCATGTAGGGATACTAGGGAAAGGGCTAGAGATTGGCACAAGATAAAACTACTAGTTCTGAAGAGCTGGTGCAAGCACAATGGGCCGAATGGTGTCCTCCCACACCGTAACAATTCCTATCGGAGGGTCAGTACTGAGGGAGTACTGCATTATGGGAGGGGCGGTACTGAGGGAGCACCACACTGTCAGAGGTCAATACTGAGGCAGTGCCACACTGTCGGAGGGTCAGTGCTGAGGGAGCGGGCACTGTCGGAGGGTCAGTGCTGAGGGAGTGGGCGCTGTCAGAGGGTCAGTACTGAGGGAGTGCCCCACTGTTGGACGGTCAGTGCTGAGGGAGTGCCTCACTGTCAGTGGGTCAGTACTGAGGGAGTGGGCGCTGTCAGAGGGTCAGTACTGAGGGAGTGCCGCATTGTCAGAGGGTCAGCACTGATACCCCAATTCTGGTCCATGTCAGGGACTTTAATTCAGGGATTCGGAAATGTGGCAAATTGAAGATTGACACTCGCACTGGGCAATGAATGCTCAGATTGGTGATTAATGCTCAGTTTGCAGAATTATTGTTCGAATTGGTGTAATTCTCACATTGAGGATTAATGGTCAGATAAATGGTTTCGTACTCAGATTGGGAATTAGTGCTCCGATTGCCGATTAGTACTTGAGATTGGGGTTAGTGTTCAGATTGAGGTTTAGTATTCATTTTAAGCATTCATGCACAATTTGGAGATTAGTATTCAAATTAAGGATTTGTTCTAGATTGAGAATTCATGTCGCCATTGGGAATCAATGTATTATGTTTGGTGGGGGAATTCCAGCTCAGTGTGTAATTTGGGAGTTAATATATTGAAGATGTGTTAAATCTGGAATCTGGACCGAAAGCTCGGTTTTCGGGATAATCGAGTGGGGAGTTTCTCGAGTTTCGGGACTGATTTGGTGCCTGGAGTGGACTGACTCACCTGCAATCTGTTTCTTGGAGGCTCCGCATCCCATGCTGGGTCTGGCCGGGGCGGCTAGCTGAGCCGCTGGGCTACATTTGAAAGGCGCCCACGGCTCTTGTGACGGCCTAGGCTGCACCGGGAAACGTAACAAGGGAACGGTGGCAGGACAGCGGAAACCAGACCGGGGGGAATGAGGGAGGGTAAGGAGGCAGGGAGGGTAAGGAATGGGGGGGGGGGGGTGAAGGGGAGAGGGGAAAGGTGAGAGGAAGGGGAAAGGAAGGAGCAGGAGGAATGGGAAGGCCTTTGATGATGCAGCTGAAGATGACTGGACCTCGGACCCTACCCTGAGGATCTCTTGCAGAGATTTCTGGAGCTCAGACAACTGACTTCCACCATCAAACTCATCCTTTTTTTTCCTGAATTCGTACCAACTCGACAGGTTCATGTTAAGGCCAGACACTCTCGCCTCTCCTTAAGTTGTGTTCATATTGGTATCAAGGTTTTGTTGAGGTCAGGAGCTGAGAGGTCGTAGCAGAACCCAAACTGACTGTTAGGGAGTAGGTGGCAGTAGTAAATGTTCTCGTTCCATTAATTTAGTGATGTTGCAGAACAGTCATTTACCAAGCTGGATTTGTCTTCCTTTTCTCTTTAAGTGGATCGGACATTTCCGGGCAATTTCCTACAATGTCAGGTCGATGGCAGTGTTGAGGCTGAAACAGCTTGACCAGAAGCTGAGATAACAAGATGTAGAGCTGGATGAGCACAGCAGACCAAGCAACATCAAAGGAGCAAGAAAGTTGGTTGATTTTGGGAGCACAAATCTTCAGTAGTAAAACTGAGATGTTGTCAGGACCCATATCCACTGCTGTGTCTATTACTGCTGGTTTTGTTTTCCGTGCTGGTGATTCTCAATTTTTTCACTCGACTCATTCCTGGGATATGGACGTGTCTTGTGAAGAAAGGGTGAATAGTTTTGTTTTTTTTATCCAGTGCAGTTTAGACGAATAAGGAGTGATATCTTATTGAGACCTACGTGATCTTGAGGGGTTGGGGGAGAGTGGTTTTGTTTTTATTAGTCACTGGCTGGCCAGCATTTATTGCCTGTCCCTGGTTGCCACTTGAGAAGGTGATTGGCCGTCTTCTTGAATTGCCGCAGTACGTGGTGGAGGTAGACCTACCGAGGGAGGGAATTCCAGGATTTTGATCCCGCAAAAGTGAAGACGATGTTTTGTGGAGGAGGCTGAAACTAGGAGGATAGAGTTTAAAACGAGGTCTCCCTTCTAAGACAGAAATGAGGAAATGTTTTCTCACAGTCACTAAGTGTCATTGCAGCGTGACATTCTCTTCCACAGAAGGTAATGGAGAAAGGATCTTTATATTTACGAAGAAAAAGAGTTTTAAATTTTTAATGTAGACAAAGGCGTCAAGAATCCAGGAGAGCTGCTGACAGCAAGTTGGGTTTGAGATCATAACCAAATCTTACTGAATGGCAGAGCAGACTTGAAGATTCGAGTGGCCTCATCTTGCTCCTGTTTTCATTGGCCGAACAAATGAGTCGGCAAAAGATTCCACCGAGCATTTACTGGCCCCTAGCCCTCCTGCTGCAGAAAGAGTCCGATGAAAATTAATGGGAATGCTTTTTAATTCCTGTTTCACGCAGAGGACAAAACATAGACATTTTCAGATTGCAATCAGTGCCAGAAGAGAATGTGTTTATTTGAAACATTTTAATGTGTTATAAAATCATCACAATAGTAACTTCTTCCTGAGAAATACTATTTTTGCCTCTCGTACTAACCGAACGAAAACCAAAACCAATGTAAATCTTGCTCATGGGAATACATTGACGCATCCTGCCCTGTCTGCTGCAGCGCCTCTAGTTGCAGGAGTGGTGGGAGTCCTGGTCTGCTGTCTTGTTTGGCCTTGATCTTGTGGACTACATTTTGGACCATCCTGTGAACTATAAGACGTAGGAGCAGAAGTAGTCCATTCAGCCCATCGAGTCTGCTCTACCATCCAATGATTTGTGGCTGATCTGATCATCACCATCTCTACTTCCCCTAGATTCTCCTTCCCGATTAAAAATGTGTCTAATGTACTTAATGACTCGACCTTGAGAGCCCTCTGTAGTAAAGAAGTCATAGATTCACTACCCTCAAAGAAGAAATTCCTTCACATCTCTGTCTTAAATTGGCACACCTTTATTCTGAGACTCTGGTCCTAGACTCTCCAATGAGAGAAAGCACCATCTCAGCATTTGCCCAATCAAGCCCCCTTAAGAATCCTAATTTAAACAGTCCTTGGATAAGCATATGGATGATGACTGGATAGTGTCGGGGAAGGGGCTTAGATTAGTTCACAGATCGGCGCAACATCGAGGGCCGAAGGGCCTGTTCTGCGCTGTATTGTTCTATGTTCTATGTTTCAGTGAGCAGTTTCTCACCAATTCAATAATACTCCATCTAAATAATACTGTCATTGGAGAATACTGGCCAGGATTCTGGGCTGGGCTTTCTGAACTGCGATACAATACAGGAATCCTTGACTGTACCTGAAGGGCACCCTCTCCATCATCAGGAACCCCTCCTTACGCCCTGGGTGAGAGTCCTGTTACAGGGCTGCCCTCCCATATGGGCAGGAATTGAACAAAGCACACAGATTTCAGAGGGCTGGAGGAGGTTCTGGATATATGGAAGAGTTGTGGTCATTTCGAGATTGGGAGACATGGATGAGAGTGGAAGTGGTCGTGGACGGTGCTGTCTAAGGAGCCTCGGTGAGTTGCTGCAGTATGTCTTGTAGATGATATACACTGCTACGACTGAGTGTCTGTGGTTGAAGGGGTGAATATTGTGGATGTGGTGCCAGTCAAACAGCAACTGCTTTGTTCTGGATGGTGTCATGGTAAGTTATTTGATACAAGATGAACTGGGTTGAAATCTGGACACTTTGAACTCAAAGCAGGACAGAAAGTGCAAATGTACAAATTTGAGAAATCTATGGCAGCTTTCTGTGCCATGCATTTCTGGGATTCCAGTTAAAAGCACAGGGGATAGGAGCAGGACTAGGCCAGACTTGTCTCAAGCCACCTCCACCATTTAAATAAATAACGTCATGGTTCAACCTCAATACGCCCCTACTTTCCCTCCTGATCCCTATTTAAAAGTCCAGAAACGTATTTCGTTTGTGTGTTGTGAGCAACACTGAGACTTATTGCCCAGAGGGCACTCAAAAGTCAACTGCATCATTATGGGTCAGGAGTCACATGTAAGCCAAACTGGGTAGGGACAGCAAATTTCCTTCGCTAAAGATTGGGTTTTACAACATTCAGCAGTGGTATTATGGTCTTTATTAGCCTCTTCATTCCAGACTTTTATTAAATTTAAATTTCGTGTCTGCCATTGTGGGATTTGAACTGAGGTCCCCAGAACAATGCTTGGGTCTTTTCAGAATAGTTATCTGCTGATAATGCCACTAAACTACTGCCTTTCCTGAAAAGTGCATTAATCCTTGCCTTGAATTGAAAGTGAGCATCTACAGACCCCTGAGCTAAAGAATTCCAAATAGAAGTTTATAAAATCATGAGGAGTAAGGATCTGGTTAATAGCCAAGATCTTTTTACAAGGGTAGGGGATTCCAAAACAAGAAGGCATAAGTTTAAGGTGAGAGGGGAAAGATTTAAAAAGACCTGAGGGGTAGCTTTTTCACAGGTGATGAGCATGTGGAATGAGATGCCAGAGGAAGTGGTGGAGGCTGGGAACAATTACAACATTTAAAAGGCATCTGGATGAGTAGGTGAATAGGAAGGGCTGAGGGCCAAACGCTGGCAAATGGGGCTATGTCAGATTGGGATATCTAGTCAGCATGGATGAGTTGGACCGAAGGATTTGTTTCTGTTCTGTATGACTGTAATTCTTCAGGTGGCAATGCTGAATTTGAAATCAGGTCAGGGGTGCAGGAGGAGCCCAATCAGCCCTTGAGCCAGTTCTGCCACTAAGTGTGATCATCATGGGCATAACCTCCGATGCCCCATGCCTTAACACCTTTCTCAGTCTCGTCATTTAAAATGAAGAATCAGTTATGATTTGCAGAGTTCCAAATTTTCACTGCCATTCGTATGTGGGTGTTTTTACTAATGTCCCTTCTGAAAGGTCTCGCTATCAATGTTAGACTCTAGCCGACCAACACTCCTCAATTCTGGTTTCCACGGCCTACTAAAACAGACTTTCTGTATTTGTCCAAATTGTTATGAATCTGTGCTAGACTCTCTTCCAGGCCCAGTATCGTTGTGCTGTGGTGTGGTGCCTAGAACCCTCTCAACGCCATTCCAGGTATGGTCTAACTGGGGACTCTGTGTCTCTGAAAGCTTCTCTTCCATTCCCTTTGTTTCTAGCCCCTCTTGATATAGAGGACACCATTCCATTAGCCTTCCCGATTATTTTCCATTATCTGTTTGTGCAGAGCCCCCACATCACACTCCCCACTCATCTACACGACAAATCTTTAACTTAGCTTTTCTTTCCCCAAGATTTACAAAGAACATACTGACTGAGAGGTTGTAGCTGTGCAGAAAATTCAAAAACAGGCTGGGACTCATTTTTCTAGTAAAGAGAAACCTCAGAGAGTGAACTGCATTTACCAGATCCAATGGGCTGAATGGCCTATATCTTGCAGATGGGCAATTAGAAATATAGAGAGTAGATGTGAAGAAGGTGTCCACGTGGAAGCTGTCAATGTTAGACAGTTGGAAATAAGTCCAATCAGGCATCCAGGGGAAACAATTCCCCCCTGAGGTCAGTGATAATTTCGGACTCACTGGCACAGGAGAGTAGTTGTGTTGAATATTATTGATGACATTTTAAGGGAAGAACAGGCAAGATGCTGAAGAGTTCAAACAAACACACAACACTGGAGAAACTCAGCAGGTCTGGGCAGCATCTGTGGAGAAGAAAAACAGACTTAACCTCTCAAGTCTTGTGAGCTGTCTTCAGAACTTGGACTGAAACATTAAATCTGTTGCTTCCTCCACAAATGATGCCAGATTTGCTGGGTTCCTCCAGCATTCTCTGCATTTGTTTTAAGGGAAATACTGGCTCAAAGCATGAGGGAGACAGGAATAAGGAGGATTTAGGCGAGAGGGAGAGATGAAGAGGGAGGTTGGTGGGAGGTTCATGTTTTTAAACACTAGCATAGAGCAGAGAAACCAAATGGATCGGGTGCGTGTTGTGTGATTTCGCGCAACTCATCAAATCTGGAGCAATGCCTGATTCAGAGGAACTTTTCACATACAAAACACAACAGAAACAAGAATGGTAGGTAACGAAGTGTGAAGCTGGATGAACACAGCTGTGTCCATCCAGCTTCACACCTTGTTATCTTGGATTCTCCAGCATCTACAGTTCCCATTATCTCAGAAACGAAATTGGAGATGGGAGCCCTGAATCTCACTATCGCAGTTTTAAAAAAAATTGTGGAAACAATGCATTGCTCAATGCAGCTGGAAGTCTGCCCATCGTGTTGGTGCTAGTCTGACTCCTGCTTCAAGATGGGTGGGGGTTAATTTTACTCTCTGATATTGAACTCGGGCATACTCCTCACCCTACGGGCAGCGAGTAGGCCAGTGCCGGATTCCTTGATGCTGTCCTGGCAAAATGGATTGATCTTTAGCCGGGTCCTCAGGGTGAGTGCAGACAGACTGTTGCCCCGCTTGGAGTCCGCCTGCCTCCTCAATATCCTCTGTGCCTCTTCCTCTTCCTCTTGCTCGATGAAGTCCAGCAGCGTCAAGCGAAAGATTCGGGGAATCTCCGAGAGATCAGATTCAAACTCCCGGATTAGTTTCCGGAACCTGAGAGCCAGGGACCAAAACACGAGTCAATTTCTAAATATTATTTCACTCTGTACCGAATCCCATGTCCCTGTCCTGGGAGTATTTGATGGGGACAGTGTAGAGGCAGCTTTACTCTGTACCTAACCCCGTGCTGTCCCCGGGGAGTGTTTGATGGGGGGGACAGTGTAGAGAGAGCTTTAGTCTGTATCTAACCCCGTGCTGTCCCTGTCCTGGGGAGTGTTTGATGGGGGACAGTGTAGAGAGAGCTTTACTCTGTATCTAACCTCGTGCTGTCCCTGTCCCCAGGGAGTGTTTGATGGGGTACAATGTAGTGGAAGCTTTACTCTGTATCTAACCCCATGCTGTCCCTGTCCTGGGGGGACAGTGTAGAGGGAGATTTACTCTGTATCTAACACTGTGCTGTACCTGTCCTGAGTGTTTGATGGGGGAGCAAGTAAGGAAAGCTTCATTCCGCAGCTAACACTGCTGTACCAGTCCTGGGAGTGTTTAATGGCGGCCATTGTGGAGGCAGCTTTATTCTGTCTCTAACCCTCTGCTGTATCTGTCCTGGGAAAGGGAACTTCCCTCTGTTTCTGACCTTGTTGAGTACTTCCCCAATGGTTAAGTGGCTGGGTGCGTGAAAATTGATTGTATGATGTCTATATTTTAACAATCATCATATTTCAGGAAAAAAATATTTGAATATTTTTGCAAGATAAGACATCTCGTGTCATCTTGATATCACAGAGCTGTGGTTAGTGATGGTAGAGATCCCAGTTTCCTTTCTGTCACTAGGAAGACTAGGAATCTCTCCCACTCAAATTTGCATTGGAAAAACTCACAATCCACAAAGCCCAGTTACAGACATATCTTACCTTGGCTATCAGGTCCCAAGGTGGCAAGCAGGATGGTGTGCCTGTAACTTGGTTGGACTTGAACCCAGATATCTTGGTACAGGGACAGGATCCTTCCTGCATTGTGCCACACGCACCTCCTTGTTGCTATTGTAGGCTATTCAGTAATTAATAGGCAAACAGCATTCTTTATATTTGGTACCGTACTTGCTTACAGCAATTCAGAAGCATCTGGAACCGTGAAGAAAGAGCTTTTCTCCCAACACCAAATCATCATGACATATGTTTTTGCCATCCATTAACTGGCACCAGTAAATCACCCATGTAGCCAATCAGGAAGGGGAAGGTAGGGAGAGAGGAAAAAGGCTAAATCAAAATGGAATTGAAGGGGCAAGGTGTGGGTTGAGGATGCAACCTTCATGTTCCGTACTGCGGTCAAGAAGCCAGGCAAGAATGGACAGAAGCCCTGCTTGGAAAGCGATGATTTAAAGAACTGGACTTCCCAGGTCTGTAGTAATACTTGAGCTGCTTACAAATTAGCCAAAGCTTTCATTTTTAAATTAGTTGGACTCAAATTCCAACATCTGTCAGGGGATTTGAACCTGGGTCTCCAGGAGGTCGTCTGGATCTCCTACTCCATAATAGTACCAGTAGTACCAAGTATCACTTGCCTTAGAGGATCTGAGCCTCTGCAGACAAGAGGGACATGTCCAGGCAAGCTGTTTTGAATTAAAACTGTGAGGCAATGCTTCTTGTAATGGTGGGTTGGCAAGCCACATATCATCACATCTGGAGATGGACAGCATTGTGTGCAGTGTTGCTGGAAATTTCAAAATTGCAGCACAACAGCAGCAGCTCCAGTGTCTGAGCAAAACCAAGGCAAAAGTATTTTAATTTGAACGAGTACAAGTTGTCGACTTTGCATTGTAAAAGAGTAGAATTGTGGTCTTTGTAAATGGGGAGAAGACAAAAAATTCAATGGGACTTGAGGGATGGGGGTGGGGGGAGGTGGTGTGCTCCGGGTAAACAGATCATTTAAATCTCCCAGACAGATACCGAAAATATTTGAGAAGGCTAATGGAATGCTGCCTATATATCAAAAGGACCTAGAACTCAAGGAGCTAGAGGACAGGCTGTGGGAAGGAGGATATTTACCAGGATGTTGCGTAGTGAGGTTGCTAGGAATAAACATTTTCCCTTATTAAAGGCATCAATAACTGGGGGCATAGATTTAAGGGAAGGGGCAGGAGGCTTAAAGTGGATTTAAGGAAACCTTTTTCTCTCACTGCTTGAAACGGTTGTAGAGGCACAAACCCTTAAAACGTTTAATAAGTCTTCAGATGATGCTAAGGCATACTAGAGCAATCGGCCTAGTGCTGGAAAATGGGATTGGAGTAGATTAGGTGCTGGATGGACAGAACAGACACAATGGGCTGAAGGGCCCCTTTCCACACTTTACAAACACTTAAGGCACTATCTTGTTGAATGTTGGAACAGGCTCGAGGGGTTTAATGGCTTCCTGCATCCCCACAAAGTCCCTCATTTGCAGGAACACCCTGGTAAACGTCCTCAGGCCCCTTTCTGACGTTTTGTTATTGGTGGGCCCTAAAATTTTCTGCAAATCCCTATCAGGGCCGGACTCTGCAGTTTATAAACCCGGCAATCAAACAATGCACATGCTTTTCTTAAACCTTCCTAGACACCTTCGTGTATAAAAGCACAAAAACATAGGCCATTTGGCCTCCGCAAACATGCTCCACCATTCAGTAAACTCAGATCTGATCTTCCCACAATGACCCCATCCCTCCTGATTCCCTCAGCTTGAAAATTCTATCCATCTCTGAATTGATTGTACTCAGTGACTGACACTCCCCAGCCGTCAGGGGCTACAGAATTCCACAAACATTCTCCCTTCCCTCTCTCTGAGGGAAGAAATTCCTTCTCATCACAGTCCCAAGTGGTTGACCCCATACCCTGAGACTGTTGCCCCCCCCCCCCAATTCTAGACTGTTCATCTGGGAAGATGAGGGAGATGGGGCTAAGCAGGTTCTCATTCTCCCCTGGGGACATCTACATGTGACTTCAGACACCATAGCGATGTAATTGACCCTTAATTGGGGGATGGGCAATAAATGTTGGCATAGTCAGTGGTGCCCACATCCTGTGAAGGGTTTTTAACAAAAGACTCTTTCAAAGATCAATACGCTGCTCCTTCTGTTAGAAGACTGAATTGCACTATCCTACATAGAGCCAGGGTTCTTCTGCATGGAAACAGATCTTTTGGTCCAACTAGTCCACACTGACCATGTTCCCAAACTAAACTAATCCCACCTGCGTGTGTTTGGTTCATATCTCTCCAAACCTTTCCTATTCAAGTACTTACCCAAATGTCTTAAATGTTGTAACTGCACTTGCATCCACCGTTCTTGAGAGAGTGCAGGAAAGATTTAAAAGAATGTTGCTGGTGTTGGAGGGTTTGAGCTCTAGAGAGAGACTGGAGGCTGGGGTTATTTTCCCTGGAGCATTGGAGGCTGAGGAGTGACCTTATAGAGATTTACACAATAATTAGATGCATGGACAGGGTGAATAGCCAAGGTCTTTTTTCATAGTGTAGGGGATCCAAAACTAGAGGGCACAGGTTTAAGGTAACTAGGGAAAGGTTTAAAAGGGACCTAAGAGGCAACATTTTCATGCAGAGGGTGGTGTGTGTATGGAATGAACTTGCCAGAAGAAGTGGCTGAGGCTGGTACAATTATAACATTTAAAAGTTAACTGGATAGGTACGTTAATAGAAAGGGTTTAGAGGGATATGGGCCAAATGCTGGCAAATGGGACTAGACTGATTTAGGATATTGGTCAACATGGATGAGTTGGACCGAAGGGTCTGTTTCTATGCTGTACAGCTCTGTAACTTTATGGGGTGTCCTGGTACAGGTATCACTCAAAGTCGGTCTGCAGGTGCAGCAAGTGACTAAGAAGGTGGTGTTCATTGCAAAGAAAAATACTGATGCTTTGCTACAGTTGTACAGGTCTTGAGACTATAATCTGTATATGCATAGGAAGGATATTAATGGGTTAGAAGCAGTTTAGAGAAATAGCATGCTGCTGGCTTGATGTGGTTTGGCTTAAGACGGCAGATCTGTGATATACACCTCAGCATGTGGACAGTGAACAATACAGAGATAGAAGCTCTTCAGACTGCAAGATACAGCAACTCTCTCCTTTTCTCTCTCAGTAGCGGCAAGATGGCTCAGAACTCCTGTTTCACAGCACCAGGGACCAGGTTTGATTCCACCCTCAGGAGACTGTATGGAGTACACTTGTTCTCCCCATGTCTGTGTGGGTTTCCTCCGGGTGCTCCGGTTTTCACCCATAGTCCAAAGAAGTGTAGGTTAGGTGGATTGGCTGGGTTTACAGGGATATGGCTGGGGGCGTCAGATGCTCTTTGGAGGGGTGGCAAGCACTCGATGGGCTGAATGAACTGCTTCCACACTGTAGGGATTCTATATTTCAGCGAAGGAACTGAAAAATAGTTAATCCCTCCCTACTGTAGTGATTGTAATGAGGTCAGCCAGCTGGGCCTCACTGAATTTGAGAAGACAGTTAATGTCAGAACTGAGGAAGGGTCACCGGACCCGAAACGTTAACTCTGCTTTTTCTTCACAGATGTTGAGCCTTTCCAGAAACTTCTGTTTTTGTTCCTGATTTACAGCGTCAGTAGGCCTTTCAGCTTTTACTCACTGAATATGAGTTCCCAGATTGGGACCGTTAATCTGGTCCAATCAGGGAGCCCTGGCTGACATTTAAATAGGCTAAGTGTCAGAAATACTGACACTCTGGTACCTGACTCTGAATGAGGCGGTACTAAAGTCAAGGATTGTTGGTGTGTAAATCAACAGAGCCTTGGTGATGGGATTCCAGCCTCTGTGGAGTTATTTCACGTACCATACTGATAAGCTGCTGCCTCTAACCAACGTCTGAAAGAAGGAGCATTTAATGTGTCACTCAACACCCCTTCCCACACTGTACCTTCAGCAAGGAACTGAAAGAATAAATGGATCAAAAGGATTTGGAAGAAACAAATGGGAAACCACATCAACTCTTGTGGATCGATGCTATTGAACTGCCTAATAAAGAGAAGTTTCTCAAGCACACAAGCTGGCCGAATATTTGCTGTTAACTGAAGGTCATCAGAAAGGAAAACGGGATGTTCAGTAATTTGGTGAAATCTTTTAACTTTTGAGATATCCCCACAAGTACAATGAGGCTCAAGCATCAGCACAATTTACAGAGTGGTTCATAACAACACTTATTGGAATTTAGAAGTATAAGAGGCGACCTCACTGAAACATCTAAGATTCTGTGGGAGTCTGACAGGGAAAATGCTGAGAGGATGTTTTCTCACATGGTGGAGACTAGAACAAGGAGATAGAAACAGTTTAAGATACAATGTTCCCTTTTAAGTGACAAGGACAGATTTCTTCTGTATGAGGGTGGTAGGGGAAGGTTATTCTGTGGAATTTATCTTCCCCACACAGCAGTAGAGGCTGACTTACTCAAAGATCGAAGTACATACCAATAAGGAGTTGGCTGTTTGGTCCCTCAACTCTGCTCACCCATTCAATAACATTATGGCTGATTGGATCATTGAAAATAGGAGTAAGCTGTTCGGCCCCTTGAGCCTGCTCACCCATTCAGTAAGATCATGGCTGATTGGGTCATAGAAAATAGGAGTAGACTGTTAGGGTCCTTGTGCCTGCTCACCCGTTTGGTATTATCATGGCTGATCAGGTCATAGAAAGATAGAAAATATGAGCAGGAGTAGGCCCTTTGGGCCCCCCACCTGCTTGCCCATTCAATAAGATCATGGTTGACCCAACTGTGCCCTCAATTCCATTTTCCTACCGACATCCTTTGACCCTGTTGGTCAGAAGTTTATCCCTCATCCCCAGTCCTTCAAATCTGTCCCAGCGCTTTGTTTGGATTGGCCACAAACATCAGGAGGACCTAGGGCGGATTGAAGTTGGGGGTTCTGATCTGTTCAATGGCAGAAAGACCTGATGGGCCCAATGGCCTACTCCAGCTCCTCACCCACCTGAGAATGAGAGGCCCACACTGGGAGGGCTTGATCTTAGAGCACAGCTCTTGCAGCTCCAGCTGCTCCCCAGGGGGTATCCGGTAGTCGACCTTGGGCTGGGCCATGAGCCAGCTGTAGTCCACCCCCTGCTTCAGGCGTTTGCACTCAGCTGTCCGCTCCCGGTGAATCTTCTCAGCTCGCTTCAGTTGCAAGCCAAGCTCCAGGGTCAGCGTATTGGTAACCAGCTCTTCCTCAGTGCGAGGAGTGAGGGCCAAGCAATGTTCACTCCAGTCGAAGAGGGATGAGAGAAACATGGCAGCTGCTCACTGTAACAAGGAGAGAGAATTGGAGAACCGTACTATACAGAGGAGGTCCACTGAGTCTCCAGCGCTAATAATACTCTCAATCTACATTATTCCACTCCCATCCCGCACTAAGTCCACAGCCTTGAATGTTAAAGTACTTTCTATAGGTTAAAAGCTTTCCAGCCTCAACTACCCTCCCAGCCAATGCCTTCAAGACTTCCACCCCTCTTTGGTGAAATTTTCTTTCCTCAAACCCCCTCCAATCCTCTCACTTTATTCCCCCTTATTTTTGACCTTTGAACTAAGAGTCATAGAGTCATACAGCATGGAAACAGGCCTTTGCTGAACAGGTTACCTAAACTGAACTATTGCTATTTCCCAGCATCTGACCCATATCCCTCTAAACCCTTCCTATTCATTGTACCCATCAAAATGGGGGCAAGATGGAATGGGGAAGGGACAGCTGGGGAAGGAGAACTGGAGATGTTTGGGATGTAGAATTGGGGGACATGGTGTTGGGGGTGCTTAAGAGGCAGACTTGGGGGCATTTAAGAGGTAGTAGTGGGCATATTTGAGAGAAAGTTGGGGATTTGAGAAGGAGAGTTCAGGATGTTTAGAGACAATATTATGGGGTTTAAAGGCAGCGTTGGAGGGGGATTTGGGAGGTAGAGTTGGGGGGGGGGTGAAGGGACAGAGTTGGAGGTTATTAGAAATGTAGGTTTGAGGGAAATCTGACAGGCAGAGTTGAGGGTGTTAGAAAGTCTCTGTCCTTAACTGACCAGAACTTTATCAAGACTCAGTATAAGGTCTGTGTTGTATTTTGGCATGGAAGTCAAGATCCTATCCATTTTGATCTACCTGTAGCCTTCAAAGATCCATCTTGAACACCCGCATCCCTCCTCCCTGTACCCGGGACTGTTTGGTTAACATTAAAAGAGGGAGCTGATGAACTAACTCTTGCGATCCCCAGCCTATAAGTAGCTTTGGTGACTTGGAACGGAAGGGGTGCGATTGCTACTTGTTTCCCCAGTTTGTGTAAGACTGGGTGCCCTCAACGTAGGAGAACCAAGGGGACTCACCTTTGTTGTCCTCTGGGTAGAGATGGTAGGAGTTGGAACAGATTCCCACTCCGTCTCGTGTCTTGTTCCCTGTCTGAGCGGTTCTGCTGGCTGTCCCTACCTCTCCCGCCTAGGTGAGAGGTGGATAAGGAGGTATTAGCTTATTAATCACAAAGTTTCTTCTTGTGTCAGCATGAATCGTGGATGCAAGCTCACGTGTGTGTTTATGTACGTGTGTGTGAGTCACAGCACGCTGTGGGGCTGGGAGAGCAAACACATCTGTCACCACGTACAAGAGCTGATGTACAACCAGTCACGTATTCCTAAATACAGGAAAGTTCCTGTAAAACTTTGACACTGGGCCTCGTCAGAGTGACCGAGAGCTCAGCTGAAGAGTTCACTTTCAAAGGAACATCTTAAGGGAAGAAACTAATTCAGGAAAGGTTTAGGGAGGGATTTCCAGAGCTTAGGGCGTGTGAGCATGTAAAGGCTAGTGGGTGGAGGAAGGGGCAATGAAAATCAGGGGATTCTCAAGAGGCTGGATTTAGAAATGTTGAAAATAGGAGCAGGAGTAGGCCATTTACCCCTTCAAACCTGCTCCGCCATTCAAAAAGATCATGGATAATTACCCAACTCAGTCCCCTGTTCCTGCTTTATCCTCTTTACCCTTTGATCCATTTAGCCCGAAGAATTATATCCAACTCTTTCTTGAAAACATTCAATGTTTTGGCCTCAACCACTTTCTACGGCAGGGAATTCTACAGGCTCCCCACCTAAATGACCTACTTTGTAATCTTTAGACTGTGACCCCATGGTTGTGGACCCCCTGGGTCATCGGCAACATCCTGCCTTTGTTTTCTCAGTAGCTTAACATCTTGTATTGGTGACTCTCCCTGGGGACTAGCTTCAGGAGTGTGGCCCTGGATTATGGACCTGTGGAGAGAGACCCAGACACAGCAGTTCTGACCCTCTCGAGGTGTGACGGTAGTGTCCGAGTCACGGTGTGTGTCCCACTTTGTGCAGACAGCCATGGTTTGTATGGAAACCAATTCTACAGTGTGCTGAAGAAACTGCTGATTTTATTTTCAGGATCATTCTCAGACTATGAGAGTCCCATGGCATGACTTCCAGCTGTGTACTCTCCAATCCTATGTTTGCTTCTATCCTGGATTCCCCTGGCTTAACAGAGTAACACAGTTAAACACTAATGAATGTCTATTTGAAGAGAAAATCCACACAGATGCTCCCTGCCAGTCCCGATATTAGACCGAGGTTTACTTCAAGAGATTACTCCCTTCCTCTGAGAGGCTCATTTAGATGCTATAAATAGTCAGGTACAATAGGTTATGCAAGATTAATATACAGATATACTGGGCACCTCGAACCAAACTGACGAGAAGCTTGTTTCATATGAAGCTGCACACCTGCGGATCGGGGGAGACAGGACAGACAGAGAAAACATCGTTTACATAGCACACGGTTCGGCTACAACGAGACAAATCCTTGGAAGTGGCAGGACGCACTGAGAACTGCATGAAATCCTGGGATTCAGACACACAGGCAACTACACTAAACCTTTAGAAAGCTGTGGTTAGGCTCCTGGTCAATAAGATCAGGTGGGAAGGCCAGAACCCACTGATTCAACCTATTCCTCACTCACTCTATCCCTCACTTGCCAACACATCTGTTCCTCACTCAGCCTGCCCCTCATTCACCCCGCCCCTCCGTCGGGCACCCAGTCCCCCACTCGCACTGTCCCCACACACCGGGTCCTTCATACACACCGTCTCTCACTTGCCCACTCACTCGGTCCCTCACTCTCCCTGGCCCTTACCCGCCCTGACCCTCCCTCAACCTGGCCCTCACACACACTGCCCACTCACTCAGTCCCTCACCTGACCACTCTCACTGTCCTTGCCTCACTCACTCACCAAGTCCCTCCGTCACTGGCTCGCCCTGACCCTCGCTCCCACTATCTTTCCACCACCAGCTGTGGGCCGTGCAAGCTATAAGAGGAGGATCTGCAGTTTCAGGTTTGGAATGGTGTGGGCTGCTTCAAATAAGTTGCAATGCATCTGCCTTAGAACTAAAAAAAACTCAACTTCCATATTAACTCTGTACTTCAAGGAATCAGGAGCAGGATGGCAGGAAGCAACTTGTATTTCCCAAACTGTCTGAACTCTGAAATATTTCTGGGAAATAGCTCCCTCTCTGGGAAGTAAAAACAATTATTGGAAGCCAATATCTCTAGGAGAGGACAATGCAGAGTGACTCAATTCAATTTCCTGTTCACAAGAATGATCCACGAATGAAGGGCGTGACATATGAGGAGCAGCTGAAGGATTCTGGGTCCGTACACGATTGAGTTTAGAAGGCTGAGGATGGATCTGTTTGAAACTTAACAGAATACTGAGATGCCTGGATAGACAAGATGTGGAGAAGAGTAGGAGAGAGTAGGACCTGGGGGCACAGCCTCAGAGTGAAGGGACAACCCTTTAGAACTGAGATGAGGAGGACAATCTTCAGCCAGAGGGAATTCATTGCCAAAGAGGGCTGTGGAGGCCAAGTCAGTGAGTGTCTTTAAAACAGAGTTCTTGTCTATCATAGAATCCCTACAGCATCAAAGAGCATCCCACCTATGCCCACACCTCTCCTCCATGCTATCCCAGTAACCATTTCCCATGGATAACCCACCCAAACCACATACCCCTGGACAGCATTGGCAATTTAGCACGGTCAATCCACCCTAACCTGCACATCCCTGGGCACTATGGGACAATTTACAATGGCCAATCCACCCTAACATGCACGTCCCTGGGCACTATGGGACAATTTAGCACGGCCAATCCACCCTAACATGCACGTCCCTGGGCACTATGGGACAATTTAGCACGGCCAATCCACCCTAACCTGCACATCCCTGGGCACTATGGGACAATTTAGCACAGCCAATCCACCCTAACCTGCACATCCCTGGGCACTATGGGGCAATTTAGCACGGCCAATCCACCCTAACCCGCACATCCCTGGACACTATGGGACAATTTAGCACGGCCAATCCACCCTAACCCGCACATCCCTGGGCACTATGGGACAATTTAGCACAGCCAATCCACCCTAACCTGCACATCCCTGGACACTATGGGATAATTTAGCACGGCCAATCCACCCTAACCTGCACATCCCTGGGCACTATGGGACAATTTAGCACGGCCAATCCACCCTAACCCGCACATCCCTGGGCACTATGGGGCAATTTAGCACGGCCAACCCACCCTGACCTGCACATCTTTGGACTGTGGGAGGAAAGCGAAGCACCCGGAGGAAACTCACACAGAAACAGGGAGAAAGTGCAAACTCCACACAGACAGTTGCCTGAGGGTGGAATTGAACCCAGGTCCCTGATGCTGTGAAGCAACAGTGCTAATCACTGACCACCATGCTCAAAGGGATCAGGGGTTATGGGGATAAGGGAGGAGAATGGGTTTATGAAACATATCAGCTATGATTGAACGGTGGAGAATACTTGATGAGCCAAATAGCCTAATTCTGTTCCTATATTCTAACAGACCTCAAAATGAGGCACATATCAATCAGCATTGACAAAGAACCATTTGTTACAAACTCAGAAACGACTGGCTCAGGCTTCAATAGACAATAGGTGCTGGAGTAGGCCATTCATTATGATCATGGCTGATCATCCACAATCAGTATCCTGTTCCTGCCTTATCCCCATAACCCTTGATTCCACTATCTTTAAGAGCTCTATCCATCTCTTTCTTGAAAGTATCCAGAGAGTTGGCCTGCACTGCCTTCTGGGGCAGAGCATTCCATATATCCACCACTCTCTGGGTGAAGAAATTTTTCCTCAACTCTGTTCTAAATGGCCTACACCTTATTTTTAAACTGTGTCCTTTGGCTCTGGAGTCACCCATCAGTGGAAACATGCTTCCTGCCTCCAGAGTGCCCAACCCCTTAATAATCTTATACTCTCAATCAGATCCCCTCTCATCCTTCTCAACTCAAGTGTATACAAGCCTAGTTGCTCCAATCTTTCGACATATGATAGTCCCGCCATTCCGGGAATTGACCTCGTGAACCTACGCTGCACTCCCCCAATAGCAAGAATGTCCTTCCTCAAATTTGGAGACCAAAACTGCACACAATACTCCAGGTGCAGTCTCACCAGGGCCCTGGACAGCTGCAGAAGGACCTCTTTGCTCCTATACTCAATTCCTCTTGTGATGAAGGCCAGCATGGCATTAGCTTTCTTCACTGCCTGCTGTACCTGCATGCTTGCTTTCATTGACTGATGTACAAGAACACCCAGATCTCTTTGTGCTTCCCCTTTACCTAACTTGACTCCATTGAGATAGTAATCTGCCTTCCTGTTCTTGCCACCAAAGTGGATAACCACACATTTATCCACATTAAACTGCAAGAACATAGCTGATATGTTTCATAAACCCATAAATCCATGCTGGCTCTGACCTATCCTGTTACTGCTATCCAAATGAGTCGTAATTTCATCTTTTATAATTGACTCCAGCATCTTTCCCACCACTGACGTCAGGCTAATCGGTCTGTAATTTCCTGTTTTCTCTCTCCCTCCTTTCTTGAAAAGTGGGACAACATTTGCCACCCTCCAGTCCGCAGGAACTGATCCTAAATCTATTGAACCTTGGAAAATGATTACTAATGCGTCCACAATTTGTAGAGCCACCTCCTTAAGTGCCCTGGGATACAGACCATCAGATCTCGGGGACGTATCAGTCTTCAGACCTAACAGTCTATCCAACATCACTTCCTGCCTAATATAAATACCCTTCAGTTCGTCCATTACCCTAGGTCCTTCAGCCACTATTGCATCTGGGAGATTGCTTGTGTCTTCCCTAGTGAAGACAGATCCAAAGTACCTATTCAACTCTTCTGCCATTTCCTTGTTCCCCATAATAAATTCACCTGTTTCTGACTTCAAAGGCCCAATTTTAGTCTTCAGCATTTTTTTTCTTTTCACTTACCTAAAAAAGCTTTTATTATCCTCCTTTATATTTTTGGCCATTTTTCCTTCGTACCTCATTTTTCCTCTGTGTATTGCCTTTTTAGTTATCCGCTGTTGCTCTTTAAAAGCTTCCCAGTCCTCTGGCTTCCCGTTCATCTTTGCTATGTTATACTTCTCTTTTATCTTTGTACAGTCCTTAACTTCCCTCGTCACCCACAGCCACCCCTGCCTCCCTCTTTGGAATGAACTGATCCTGCTTTGAACTTTGGCCAGCTCCTCCCTCATAGCTCCATAGTTCCCTTTGTTCAACTGCAATACTGACACTTCCGATTCTCCCTTCTCCCTCTCAAACTGCAGATTAAAATTTATCATATTATGGTCACTACCTCCTAATGGCTCCTTTACTTTGTTGACGCTGTTGTATTTCTTAACTTCTCTTATTCTCACTTTCCCTTTAACTTCATTCTTAAATTTCCAGTTTGGCCCCTCCCCCCCATGACTTAGTTTAAACACACCTGTGTTGCAGTGGCAAACCTGCCTGCCAGAAAGCTGGTCCCCCAATTATTAAGGTGCAACCCGTCCCTCTTGTACAATTTATCCTTCCCCAAAACAGACCCCAGTGATCCAAGAATTTAAATCCTTGCTTCCTGCACCAGTTCCTCAGCCACACATTCAAGTCCATTATCTCTCTGTTCCTGCCCTCTCCAGCCCGAGGAACTGGAAGCAAACTGGAGATAACCACCCTGGAAGTCCTGCTTTTCAGCCTTCTTCTGAGTTCTCTGAAGTCCTGCTGTAGAATGCCCCTCCTTTTCTTCCCAACGTCATTAATGCCGATATGCACCACTACTTCTGGGTCTTCACCTTCGCCCTTGAGGACTCCCTGCACTCTGTCAGTGACGTCCTGGATCCTGGCACCGGGAAGGCAACACAGCATCCTCAAATCCTGCCTGTTGCCACAGAAACCCCTTTCTGTCCCTCTCACTATGGAGTCCCCTATTACCACAGCTCTCCGTGATGTCTGACTCCTTGGCTCTGCCTC
Source organism: Stegostoma tigrinum (assembly GCF_030684315.1). Taxonomy (NCBI): domain Eukaryota; kingdom Metazoa; phylum Chordata; class Chondrichthyes; order Orectolobiformes; family Stegostomatidae; genus Stegostoma; species Stegostoma tigrinum. The sequence continues at coordinate 11,856,290 of NC_081395.1, read as the reverse complement.
TACAGCAATTTTTGACTCGCAGACCTGTTCCCCCTCTCGGACTGGCAGTGTCGTCTGTCTCGACAGTTTCCAAGACAGTCAGCCTGTTTACAATAGGTGCTTCCCCTGGGGTCTCTTGTACTGCATTCATGTCTTCCTTCGTCATCAACATTCCCCTTCTCTCTTTAGGTATCCTCGGTGTAATGACCTCGCTGAAGGTCCTGTCCAGAAAATTCTCATTCTCTCTGTCTTCATCTTTGGACAGCTTGGTCGACTTGAACATAGTGTGGTGGAAGAAAATCCAAAAACGAGGAACTGTCTCCAGCAGATCCTGAGCTGCTGGTACTGAGTTGCAGCCAGTAACTTTAAAATTCATGATCCATTATCCAGAAAGAGTTGACCTGGTCAATCACTGAAGATTACTATTACAACCAGGCTGATTGTTGCATCAACTTCTTGTATCTCCATGTTTCTGTGATCCCCTTGTGGTTTTGTAGAAGTGTTCAAAGTATCTTAAATGGCGATTCTCAACTTTTGACGGTAGTTCCATAATTTCTGAACTCAAAGTTAAACTGTGAACTCAGTAATCCCATCAATACAGAACTCCACTGATATTCTCATCAACACTTGCCCGAGATTCTCCAAGATATTGTTACCATTGTTACATTCATACCACTAACCCCTTCCATCAACCTTCCAACTTCCCCTTCTGAAGAAGGATCTAGGCCCAAAATGTCAGCTTTCCTGCTCCTCTGATGCTGCTTGGCCTGTTGTGTTCATGCAGCTCCACACCTTGTTATCTCAGGACAAAGCCACAAATCCACAAGCACCCACTCCCTCTATCACTGACGGTCAGTAGCAGCAGTGTGTACCATCTACAAGAAAGTCCCAGATGATTGGAAAATTGCTGATGTAACCCCCTGGTTTGAGAAAGGATCAAGGCAAAAGATGGAAAATTATCGGCCGATTAGCCTAACCTCGGTTAGAACGTAGAACATAGAAAAATACAGCACAGTACAGGCCCCTAGGCCCACGATGTTGTGCCGTGGAATAATCTTAATCCAAAAATAAAATAACCTAACCTACATTCCCCTCAATTCACTGCTGTCCATGTACATGTCCAGCAGTGGCTTAAATGTCACTAATGACTCCGCTTCCACGACTACTACTGGTAAACTATTCCATGCGCTCACAACTCTCTGGGTGAAGAACCTCCCTCTGACGTCTCCTCTATACCTTCCTCCTAACACCTTAAAACTATGACCCCTTGTGGCAGTCAATCCTGCCCTGGGGAAAAGTCTCTGGCTATCGATTCTATTCATGCCTCTCATTACCTTGTACACCTCGATCAGGCCACCTCTCTTCCTCCTTCTCTTCAGAGAGAAAAGTCTGAGCTCAGTCAACCTCTCCTCGTAAGACAAGCCCTCCAGTCCAGGCAGCATCCTGGTAAACCTCCTTTGCACCCTCTCCAAAGCCTCCACATCTTTCCTATAATAGGGCGACCAGAACTGGACACAATATTCCAAGTGTGGTCTCACCAGGATTTTGTAGAGCTGCAGCATAACCTCGTGGCTCTTAAACTCGATCCCCCTGTTAATGAAAGCCAAAACACCATATGCTTTCTTAACAACCTTATCCACCTGGGTGGCAACTTTGAGGGAGCTATGCACTTGAACACCAAGATCCCACTATTCCTCCACACTGTCGAGAATCCTGCCTTTAATCCTATATTCAGCATTTAAGTTCAACCTTCCAAAATGCATCACTTCGCATTTATCCAGGTTGAACTCCATCTGCCATTTCTGAGCCCAGCTCTGCATTCTGTCAATGTCTCGCTGGAAACTACAATAGCCCTCGATACTATCAACGACACCTCCAACCTTTGTGTCATCAGCAAACATACTAACCCACCCCTCAACCTCCTCATCCAAGTCATTTATAAAAACTACAAAGAGCAGAGGCCCAAGAACAGAGCCCTGCGGGACACCACTCAGCACTGACCTCCAGGCAGAATACTTACCATCTACAACCACTCTCTGCCTCCTGTCAGCCAACCAATTCTGAATCCAGACAGCCCAATCACCCTGTATCCCATACCTCATGACTTTATGAATGAGCCTGCCGTGGGGAACCTTATCAAATGCCTTGCTAAAGTCCATGTACACCACATCCACTGTTCGACCCTTGTCAACCTGTCTCGTGACTTCCTCAAAGAACTCAATAAGATTTGTAAGGCATGATCTGCCCCTCACAAAGCCTGGCTGACTCCCTTTAATCATGCTACACTTTTCCAAATAGTCATAAATCCTATCCCTCGGAATTCTTTCCAAAACCTTGCTGACCACAGACATAAGACTGACTGGTCTGTAATTTCCAGGGATTTCCCTATTCCCTTTCTTGAAAAGAGGAACAACATTTGCCTCCCTCCAATCTTCTGGTACGACTCCCGTGGAGAGTGAGGAAGCAAAGATCTTCGCCAGCGGCTTAGCAACCTCCTTTCTTGCTTCCCAGAGCAACCTAGGATAAATCTGGTCTGGCCCTGGGGACTTATCAATCTTAATGTTTGCCAAAATTTCCAGCACATCAACTTCCTCAATCTTGATCTGTTCAAGCCTGTTTTCCTGCTCCTCAAAGTTCTCATTCACAACAAGGTCCCTTTCCTTAGTGAAAACCAAAGCACAAAACTCATTCAGAGCTTCCCCTATCTGCTCAGAGTCCTCGCACAAGTTCCCTAGGCTATCCCTGATCGGCCCTACCTTCTCCCTGATCATTCTCTTATTCCTCACGTATGAGTAAAATGCCTTCGGGTTCTCCCTAATCCTTCCTGCCAAGCCTTTCTCGTGCCCCCTCCAGGCCCTCCTTATGGTTGTTGGTAAAATTCTAGAATCCATTGTTAAGGATGAGATTTCTAAATTCCTGGAAGTGCAGGGTCAGATTAGAACAAGTCAGCATGGATTTAGTAAGGGGAGGTCGTGCCTGACAAACCTGTTGGAACTCTTTGAAGAGGTAACAAGTAGGTTAGACAAGGGAAACCCAGTGGATGTCATCTATCTAGACTTCCAAAAGGCCTTTGATAAGGTGCCTCACGGGAGGCTGCTGAGCAAGGTGAGGGCCCATGGTGTTCAAGGTGAGCTACTGGCTTGGATTGAGGATTGGTGGTCTGACAGAAGGCAGAGAATTAGGATAAAAGGCTCTTTTTCAGAATGGCAACAAGTGGTGTCCCGCAGGGTTCAGTATTGGAGCTGCAGCTGTTCACTGTATATATTAATGATCTGGATGAAGGGACTGGGGACATTCTGGCGAAGTTTGCCAATGATACGAAGATAGTTGGACAGGCAGGTAGTACTGAGGAGGTGGGGAGGCTGCAGAAAGATTTAGAGTGTTTAGTAGAGTGGCCAAGGAAATGGCTGATGAAATTCAATGTGAGCAAATGTGAGGTTTTGCACTTTGGAAGAAAGAATACAGGCATGGACTATTTTCTAAACGGTTAGAAAATTCGTAAAGCAGAAGTACAAAAGGATCCGGGAGTGTTGGACCAGGATTCTCTAAAGGTTAACTTGCAAGTAGAGTCTGTGATTAAGAAAGCGAATGTAATGTTGTCGATTATCTCAAGAGGGTTGGAATATAAAAGCAGCGATGTGCTTCTGAGGCTTTATAAAGCTCTAGTTAGGCCCCATTTAGAATACTGTGTCCAATTTTGGGCCCCACACCTCAGCAAGGACATACTGGCGCTGGAGCGTGTCCAGCGGAGATTCACACGGATGATCCCTAGAATGGTAGGTTTAACGTACAATGAACGGCTGAGGATCCTGGGATTGTATTCATTGGAGTTTAGAAGGTTGAGGGGAGATCTAATAGAAACTTACAAGATAATTTATGGCTTAGAAAGGGTGGATGCTGTGAAGTTGTTTCCATTAGGCGGGGAGACTAGGACCCGTGGGCATGGCCTTAGAATTAGAGGGGATAAATTTAAAACAGAAATGAGGAGACATTTCTTCAGCCAGAGAGTGGTGGGCCTGTCTACTTCATTGCCACAGAGTGCAGTGGAGGCCGGTACATTAAATGCTTTCAAGGCAGAGATCGATTAATTCTTGATCTCACAAGGAATCAAGGGCTACAGGGAGAGTGCAGGGAAGTGGAGTTGAAATGCCCATCAGCCATGACTTAAATGGCGGAGTGGACTCGATGGGCCAAATAGCCTTACTTCCACTCCTATGTCTTATGGTCTTATGGTCTTAAGATGCATTACAGCAACTCACCAAAGATCCTTAGACAGCACACTCCAAACCCACGACCACCAGGTCAAGGGCAGCAGATTACATGGGAACACCACCCCCTGCAGGTTCCCCTCTGAGCCACTCCCCATCCCAACTTGGAAATATATTGGCCATTCCTTCAGTGTCCCTCTGTCAAAATCTTGCTGCTCCCTCCCTAATGGCATTGTGGGTCTGCATGTGGACTGCAGTAATTCAAGAAGGCAGCTCACCACCATCTTCTAAGGGGCAATTTGGAAAGGGCAATAAATGCTGTGCCCATCCAGCAACTTCCAGAAGAGACATGACTGAGCTGTACAAAATTATGAGGGGCATAGCTTGGGTTGACAGGGAGAAACTGTTCTACTTGATGGAGAGATCAATGACCAGAGGGCATAGACTTAAGGGAAAGGGTATGAGGTTTAGATGGTGTAGAAGAGTAGCTCTCTGACTGGAGACAAAGAGCCTGGAGGCAGACAGGATTCAGGCATGTGGCAGACATTCATTCAAGCAATAACTGGTTCATGCAGGGAAAGGGCCAAATGATCTTCCCCGAATCTGGCTTCGACGTGAGAACCCAGTTGTTCTCTTAATCTACAGTGCAGATTGGAAGAGTAATCAAAGACGCACTCTGATTTTCACAGTGAAAAGTTGTATTTTTTTACATTTTGTGCTGCAGTGATCATATATAATGTGGCTACTGTGCCCTCCCCCTTTCACGATATAACCATCCCTGTGAAACACCTGATCAATGATGGACGCTCCTAAGGACAGCCCTAGGTTCCCTTAACTTTCATGATGCCTTACAGTCATTGTAATCTCTAGGCATTGGGGTCTTTTTATGTTGGTTTCCAAAGTTACTGGCTCTTCTCCTTTGGTCATTTCCCTGACTTGCTTATCTCTAAGGACTGCCTGAATTCTATTATTTATTGTTTCCATTTGCTATCTTTATCAAATTCTATCCTCCTTATATAAAAAAGTTAGTCACAGTATTAATTTTATTGTAAAGTTTTTTTTGCTAATTAGACAATATATGCCAGGCATCTGTTTAATGTTTTCCCTTCATGGTTTTATTATGCAGTTTTACAATTACATTGAAATGCATCTCGGTGATTACTTGAAAAATCTGTTAAGTCGAACATATTGCTTAACGCTGTAAATAACTTCAAGGAAACTGCTAACTTCTACGAGATAACTTCAACTGCTGTTTTATCACTGAACACATCTTTCCTTAATGAGACTGGAATTAATTATTTGTTTTAGTTTAGTGATCCGTCAAAGCATTTTTATGAGTCACAATTCTATCATTTCATCTGTTTGTTACGAATGTTCAAATTGTTCATCCTTGAATATTTCCTTATCAAGGTTGTCTTATTCCTTGTAATCTTCCTGTTCAGATAATATTCCGTTTTGCCTCAGAATAATGGCTCATCAAAAGCACTGTTGTTTCACTTAAATGCTGAATCAGGCTTTTTAAAAATCAGTTGGACAGTCATTTTGTGTATCTTAAAAACAGACAGCTCCAACACAGGGGATGTGAGAAAAAAACATTCTCACTCAGACGGTAACAAAGTGTGGAGCTGGATGAACACAGCAGACCAAGCAGCATCTCAGAAGCACAAAAGCTGACGTTTCAGGCCTAGAGATAATGGGAACTGCAGATGCTGGAGAATTCCAAGATAATAAAATGTGAGGCTGGATGAGCACAGCAGGCCAAGCAGCATCTCAGGAGCACAAAAGCTGATGTTTCGGGCCTAGACCCTTCATCAGAGAGGGGGATGGGGAGAGGGAACTGGAATAAATAGGGAGAGAGGGGGAGGCGGACCGAAGATGGAGAGAAAAGAAGATAGGTGGAGAGAGTATAGGTGGGGAGGTAGGGAGGGGATAGGTCAGTCCAGGGAAGACGGACAGGTCAAGGAGGTGGGATGAGGCTAGTAGGTAGATGGGGGTGCGGCTTGGGGTGGGAGGAAGGGATGGTTGAGAGGAAGAACCGGTTAGGGAGGCAGAGACAGGTTGGACTGGTTTTGGGATGCAGTGGGTGGGGGGGAAGAGCTGGGCTGGTAGTGTGGTGCAGTGGGGGGAGGGGACGAACTGGGCTGGTTTAGGGATGCAGTAGGGGAAGGGGAGATTTTGAAACTGGTGAAGTCCACATTGATACCATTAGGCTGCAGGGTTCCCAAGCGGAATATGAGTTGCTGTTCCTGCACCCTTCGGGTGGCATCATTGTGGCACTGCAGGAGGCCCATGAAGGACATCTAGAGAATGGGAGGGGGAGTGGAAATGGTTTGCGACTGGGAGGTGCAGTTGTTTGTTGCGAACTGAGCAGAGGTGTTCTGCAAAGCGGTCTCCAAGCCTCCGCTTGGTTTCCCCAATGTAGAGGAAGCCACACCGGGTACAGTGGATGCAGTATACCACATTGGCAGATGTGCAGGTGAACCTCTGCTTAATGTGGAATGTCATCTTGGGGCCTGGGATAGGGGTGAGGGAGGAGGTGTGGGGGCAAGTGTAGCATTTCCTGCGGTTGCAGGGGAAGGTGCCGGGTGTGGTGGGGTTGGAGGGCAGTGTGGAGCGAACAAGGGAGTCACGGAGAGAGTGGTCTCTCCGGAAAGCAGACAGGGGTGGGGATGGAAAAATGTCTTGGGTGGTGGGGTCGGATTGTAAATGGCGGAAGTGTCGGAGGATGATGCGTTGTATCCGGAGGTTGGTAGGGTGGTGTGTGAGAACGAGGGGGATCCTCTTTGGGCGGTTGTGGGGGGGGCGGGGTGTGAGGGATGTGTTGCGGGAAATACGGGAGACGCGGTCAAGGGCGTTCTCGATCACTGTGGGGGGAAAGTTGCGGTCCTTGAAGAACTTGGACATCTGGGGTGTGCGGGAGTGGAATGTCTTATCGTGGGAGCAGATGCGGCGGAGGCGGAGCAATTGGGAATAGGGGCTGGAATTTTTGCAGGATGTTGGGTGGGAGGAGGTGTATTCTAGGTAGCTGTGGGAGTCGGTGGGCTTGAAATGGACATCAGTTACAAGCTGGTTGCCTGAGATGGTGACTGAGAGGTCCAGGAAGGTGAGGGATGTGCTGGAGATGGCCCAGGTGAACTGAAGGTTGGGGTGGAAGGTGTTGGTGAAGTGGATGAACTGTTCAAGCTCCTCTGGGGAGCAAGAGGCCTAGACCCTGGTGGGACTCTGAAACTTATTGTCTATGAGGATGGTAGAGGCAGAAATCCTCATCACGTCGAAGATGTTGGCGAGAGATTTAGGGCCCTTCATAAGATGAGGGCATTTCCTGGCCAGGTAGCATTTATTGCCCATCCCTAATTGCCCAGAGAGCAGTTCAGAGTCAACCACATTGTTGTGAGTCTGGAGTCACAAGTAGGCCGGACCACGTAAGGAGGGCAGTCCCCTTCCCAAAAGGGCTTCAGTGAACCTGAGGGGTTTCCCCCCAACAACTGGCATTGGATTCGCAGTCATCATTAGACCCTTAATTCCAGATATTTTATTGCATTCAAATTCCACCATTTGCTGTGGCAGGATTTTAACCTGGGTCCCCAGAACATTAACTGTGTCTCTGGATTTTCAATCCAGCGATAATACCACGAGGCCATCACCTCTCTGCGCACTCACAGATCATTCAAAGTGTCAACAATGATGTTGGAGGAAATGGAGAGTTTGAGTTATGGGGGAGAGACTGGATGGGCTGGGACCTTTTTCACTGGAGCCCAGGAGATTGAGGGATGACCTTAAAGAGGTTTGTAAAATCATGAGGGGTACAGATGAGGTGAATGGCAGGTATCATTTCCCTTGGGTGGAGGATTTAAAGACTAGGGGGCATATTTTTAAGGTGAGAGAAGAAAGATTTAAAAAGGACACGAGTGGAATGAACTTTCAGAGGAAGTGGTGGATGCAGGCACAGTTGCATCATTTAAAAGAACGTTTAGTTAAGTAAATGAGTAAAAAATGTTTGGAAGAATATGGGCCAAGCGGAGGCAGGTGGAACTAGTTTAGTTTGGGATGATGGTTGGCATAGACTGGTTGGACCGAAGGGTCATTTTCTCTGCTGTATGACTAAGTATCTGGATGTGCAAGGCTATGGGACAAGTGCTAGAAAATAGGATTAGAATAGTTAGATGGTTATTTTTGACCATCGCAAATGCAGTGGGCTGAAGGGACTTTTTCAGTGCTGTAGACTTCTATGAAAATTGGAGGTGTAGTGGACAGCAAAGGAGGTTAATTCAGAGGACGACGGGACCTTGATTAGATGGGCCAATGGGCCGAGGAGTGGCAGATGGAGTTTAATCTAGATAAATGTAAAGTGCTACATTTTGGTAAGGCAAACCAGAGCGGAACATATACATTTAATGGTAAGTGAAATTACTGCACAGAGGCCAGTATCTCATCACTAAGTCACCCTTTATTTACTAGCGCGCAGTACACTGGCCGTGTCCAACCAGCTCGGAGTCAGAGCCCTGAACTGAGGAAATTCTAAATCTCCTGCTTACATTGGCCAAATAGGATTTCCTGATTGGCCCACGCTGACAATGCCAATCAAGGACCTTGTAGTCAACAAGGTCTACTTGGTTCCACTGATTCCAGTGAGGTCATGCAGAGTGTTGCTGAACGCAGAGAGCTTGCTGTACAGGTTCACAGTTCCTTGAAGGTAGAGTCACAGATAGACAGGATAGTGAAGATAACATTTGGTACACTTGCCTTTATTGGTCAGTAGAATGAGTATAGGAGTTGGGAGGTCATGTTGCGCCCATACAGGACATTGGTTAAGCCACCATTGGAATACTGCGTGTGATTCTGGTCTCCTTGCTATAGGAAAGATGTTGTGAAACATGAGAGGGTGCCGAAAAAAATTACAAGGATTTTGCCAGGATTGGAGAGTTTGAGCTACAGGGAGAGGCTGACTAGGCTGGGACGATTTTCCCTGGAGGGTCAGAGTATGAGAGGTGACCTTATAGAAGTTTATAAAATGGATAGCATGACCAGCCAAAGTCATTTCCCCAAGGTAGGGCAGTCCATTAGAGGGCACAGGTTTAAGGTGAGAGGGGGAAAGATTCAAAAGGGACCCAAGGGGCAACTTCTTCACACAGAGGGTGGTGCGTGTATGGAACGAGCTGCCAGAGGAAGTGGTGGAGGCTGGTACAGTTACATCATTTAAAAGGCACCGGGATGGGGACATGGATAGGAAGGGTTTAGAGGGTTTTGGGTCAAATGCAGGCAAAAGAGATCAGATTACTATGGCATATCTGGTCAGCCTGGATGAGTCGGACTATAGGGTCTGTTGCTATGCTGTACAGTTCTATGACTCTATGATATATCTCGTGAACGAGTACAAAAAATGTCTTCATCTGAACCCCCTGTGACTGCACTGTGTTCCCAAATCCTGTAGTATCCCTCACTCTGGCCCACCCACTGTACTGTGATGAACTCGCGGTAGCCATTCACTGAAGGAGGAGACCACAAATCAATCTTTGCTCAGATGTTTGGATTTATTTGCAGAGTGAGACATTTTACAAACACTCATCTCCTTATTCAACAGTACAACCAACAAGGTTGGTTCTTGTATCTGTATATTCACATTATCGAGGGAGTACTCCTACGCCAAGTGTAGACATGTCACCTTAGAGCATACTCCGAAAAATGTAACATTTTGGACAGACTCCAATCATTTTCCAAACAGCAACAACATAAACTGAGGAGCTGGTGGTGTGATGTTCATATAACTGGCAACCCAGCCTTAACGTGCTGGATTCAAATCCCAACATAAGCACTGGTAAAATTTATACAACAAATTAGTCTGAATATAAAGCCAATATCAAAGCATATTGTACTGGAGTGGATGGGGTTGGGAGGTTGGAACTATCTATAAAAGACTCTGAGCTTCCAGTTGCCTGCCACTTCAACACACTATTTTGTTCCCTGGCCAACATCTGTTTCAGGCTTGCTGCTGTGCAACAGCGAAGCTCAGCGTAAGCTGGAAGAACATCACCTCATTTTCTGCTTTGGGACCCCGCAGCCCTCTGGACTCAATATCAAGTTCAGCTACTTCAGGGCTTGAGGCCACGTCCTTACCCCAATCCCCACATCCCAAGCCTTGTTATCACATGGTCTGATTAATATCCATCATTAGCCACTAATTGTCCACTCATAGCAGTTCCTTCGCCCAAGGCTGACCATTGGGCTTGATCTCCACCTATCATTTAGGTCTTTAGCCCCTCCTCCCTACCTTCTACACATAAACCGACATTTCCCTGGCTGCCATGTGTTCTGAGGGAGAGTCACTGAAACCGAAACATTATCTCTGATTTGTCTCCACAGATGCTGCCAGACCTATTGAGCCTTTCCAGCAATGTTTTTGTTTCTGATTTCCAGCATCTGCAGTTCTTTCATTTCTGTATGAAACTATTCTCAGTCAGAGCAATTGTCATAAAACTCCAATTCACTCGACTCCTTCAGGAAATGTCCTTACCTAGTTTGAGTCTCTATGTGACTCCGGAATCACACATTTTGCTACCCTCTGAGCAAGCCACTCAGATAGAGGAATGATAAAGGGTGGGATTTTTTTTTTAAAAAGAAAAATATTGCAATCACAGGATGTGGGTGTCCCGAGCTAGGTTACTATCGCCTCTAAGAAGCACACACATCGCTGTGAGGCCTGGAGTCACACATAGTCATATAGTTGTATGGCACAGAAACAGACCCTTTTGTCCTCATGCAGACTAGGTCAGGACAGCAGATTTTCTTCTCCAAAAGGGATCAGTGAAGAGGATGGGTATTTACAGCTGTTTCAGCATCACTGTAAGACTCTTTATCCCAGATGTTTTTTAATTGAATTCAAATTCCAGTCTTCTGTGGTAGGATTTCAACCCAGAACATTACCTGGGACTCCCTGGATTAATAGTCTAGTGATAATACCACCAGGTCATTGCCTCCCCAGTTGCTCACAACACTCAAATCCCCAAGCAAAAATAAATTTAGAAAATAACGAGGCCTAATTTTATTTCCAGTCTGCCTCAGTCACCATTCCAATGTTTTCTTGAACTCTATCACCCAAATCCTTCGCTGCTCAGCACACTCATTCAGCATCCAGGCGAAAGCTTTACTGCTTCGCTGTGATAAACTGCATTTGCCTCCTCTCCTCCCAGTCACCCACGGTGACATATTTCAGGTTACAGAGACTGGGCAACCTTTGTTTTAGCCTGGCCAACAACTGGACGTTTGACAATCGCTCTTTCAGGATCCACGCCCCTGGCTCTTGGACCCTGATACCACGGAGAATGGGCAGGTGTGATACAAGTACTGAGCCAGTGGGGTTTCAGTGGGGGTAGCGGGGCGGGAGATTTGATTCAGTAGGTAAACTGATTTAACACATGCACACACTCACTCACACACAAACATTCACACCCTCTCACACACGCACACCCTCTCTCTCACACACGCACACACAGTTATAAACAGTGCATGCCTGTGCTTGTCAGCATCCCATCGACTTCTCAAACTAAGTGTGTGAGCGCTGCATGGCTACTTGACTGAGTGAGGCATCGCAGCCCCACCCTGCTCCCATCCTACGTGGGCGCAGCCTGACGGGGCACCAAAGTGTCATCATTTACCATCACCCACCACCACCCCATAAGTCGCAAAGCACTTCCTGGCCAGCAGGGAACTGCTTGGAGTGAAGTCAGTTTTGTGTTGGGAACTGGCAATGCGCACATAGCAAGATCCCACAAACAGCAATTTGAAGATGAGCCAAATCATCTGTTTTCATTGTGGGTTAAATATTGGCCTTAGGACAGAGGGAGGAATAGTCTCCATCCACCTCCCCCAACAGTGCAGCACTCCCTCAGTACTGACCCTCCAACAGCACAGTGCTCTCTCAGCACTGACCCTCCGACAGTGCCCACTCCCTCAGCACTGACCCTCCAACAGTGCCCACTCCCTCAGCACTGACCCTCCAACAGCACAGTGCTCTCTCAGCACTGACCCTCCGACAGTGCCCACTCCCTCAGTACTGACCCTCCAACAGCACAGTGCTCTCTCAGCACTGACCCTCCGACAGTGCCCACTCCCTCAGCACTGACCCTCCAACAGTGCCCACTCCCTCAGCACTGACCCTCCAACAGCACAGTGCTCTCTCAGCACTGACCCTCCGACAGTGCCCACTCCCTCAGCACTGACCCTCCGACAGTGCCCACTCCCTCAGCACTGACCCTCCGACAGTGCGGCGCTCCCTCAGGACTGACCCTCCGACAGTGCGGCACACCCTCAGCACTGACCCTCCGACAGTGCCCACTCCCTCAGCACTGACTCTCCGACAGTGCCCACTCCCTCAGCACTGACCCTCCGACAGTGCTCACTCACTCAGCACTGACCCTCCGACAGTGCCCGCTCCCTCAGCACTGACCCTCCGACAGTGCCCACTCCCTCAGCACTGACCCTCCGACAGTGTGGCACTCCCTCAGCACTGACCCTCCGACAGTGCCCACTCCCTCAGCACTGACCCTCCGACAGTGCCCGCTCCCTCAGCACTGACCCTCTGACAGTGCCCGCTCCCTCAGCACTGACCCTCCGACAGTGCCCGCTCCCTCAGCACTGACCCTCCGACAGTGCTCGCTCCCTCAGCACTGACCCTCCGACAGTGCCCGCTCCCTCAGCACTGACCCTCCGACAGTGCCCACTCCCTCAGCACTGACCCTCCGACAGTGTGGCACTCCCTCAGCACTGACCCTCCGACAGTGCCCACTCCCTCAGCACTGACCCTCCAACAGTGCCCGCTCCCTCAGCACTGACCCTCCGACAGTGCCCGCTCCCTCAGCACTGACCCTCCGACAGTGCCCACTCCCTCAGTACTGACCCTCCAACAGCACAGTGCTCTCTCAGCACTGACCCTCCGACAGTGCCCACTCCCTCAGCACTGACCCTCCAACAGTGCCCACTCCCTCAGCACTGACCCTCCAACAGCACAGTGCTCTCTCAGCACTGACCCTCCGACAGTGCCCACTCCCTCAGCACTGACCCTCCGACAGTGCCCACTCCCTCAGCACTGACCCTCCGACAGTGCGGCGCTCCCTCAGGACTGACCCTCCGACAGTGCGGCACACCCTCAGCACTGACCCTCCGACAGTGCCCACTCCCTCAGCACTGACTCTCCGACAGTGCCCACTCCCTCAGCACTGACCCTCCGACAGTGCTCACTCACTCAGCACTGACCCTCCGACAGTGCCCGCTCCCTCAGCACTGACCCTCCGACAGTGCCCACTCCCTCAGCACTGACCCTCCGACAGTGTGGCACTCCCTCAGCACTGACCCTCCGACAGTGCCCACTCCCTCAGCACTGACCCTCCGACAGTGCCCGCTCCCTCAGCACTGACCCTCCGACAGTGCCCGCTCCCTCAGCACTGACCCTCCGACAGTGCCCGCTCCCTCAGCACTGACCCTCCGACAGTGCTCGCTCCCTCAGCACTGACCCTCCGACAGTGCCCGCTCCCTCAGCACTGACCCTCCGACAGTGCCCACTCCCTCAGCACTGACCCTCCGACAGTGTGGCACTCCCTCAGCACTGACCCTCCGACAGTGCCCGCTCCCTCAGCACTGACCCTCCGACAGTGCCCGCTCCCTCAGCACTGACCCTCCGACAGTGCCCGCTCCCTCAGCACTGACCCTCCGACAGTGCCCGCTCCCTCAGCACTGACCCTCCGACAGTGCCTGCTCCCTCAGCACTTACCCTCCGACAGTGCCCGCTCCCTCAGCACTGACCCTCCGACAGTGTGGCACTCCCTCAGCACTGACCCTCTGACAGTGCCCGCTCCCTCAGCACTGACCCTCCGACAGTGCCCGCTCCCTCAGCACTGACCCTCCGACAGTGCCCGCTCCCTCAGCACTGACCCTCCGACAGTGCCCCCTCCCTCAGCACTGACCCTCCGACAGTGCCCGCTCCCTCAGCACTGACCCTCCGACAGTGCCCCCTCCCTCAGCACTGACCCTCCGACAGTGCCCGCTCCCTCAGCACTGACCCTCCGACAGTGCCTGCTCCCTCAGCACTGACCCTCCGACAGTGCCCGCTCCCTCAGCACTTACCCTCCGACAGTGCCTGCTCCCTCAGCACTTACCCTCCGACAGTGCCCGCTCCCTCAGCACTGACCCTCCGACAGTGCCCGCTCCCTCAGCACTGACCCTCTGACAGTGCCCGCTCCCTCAGCACTCAACTCACTGACTGTGCAGCTCTCCAATCTCTCTTTCTGTCTTGCACACGCTGCCTCACATTCACACGTGCTGATCTCAATCCCACTCTTGCACCTGACACACTTGCACCGGGACACCATCTCACAGTGAACATCTCCAGACTACAAATGCTGAGACCCAGGCTCATAACCTGGGCAGACCTGTTTGAATCCCCCCTCCACTTGAGGCATTTTTAATTGATTAAAAGAAGTTGGAATTATGATTCCTGAATATCACTGATTGTTGTAAAAATCTATCATGTTCACTAATGTTCATGAAGGAAACCTGACCCAGTCTGGCCTACGCATGACTCCAGACATTATGGCAACGTGGTTGACTTTCTAATTATCCCCTGAAATGACCAATCATGAAACTCAGATCAAGGGGCAATTAGGGATGGGCAACAAATGCTATGTATTAGAGATAATGTGCACTGCAGACGCTGGAGGATCCGAGATGACAAAGTGTGGAGCTGGATGAACACAGCAGGACAAGCAGCATGCTCCTAAAATGCCAGGTACTGTCATTTATGTTCCATGAGAGAATAAATTAACAATAAGTTTTTGATTGTCTCTCTACGCATAGAGATAAATCCTCTCCCTTGTTGGCATTACTCCCTCAAAAACCATTCCCTGCTATGAGGGTGGGCATATGCAGGGAGCAAGAAGAGATAGGGAGAATGAGGACGATCAGGGTACCTCAGCAAGTGAACAAGTAGGGAGAGGGTGAGGGTTGGAGGTGGGAAGAGGGGGAATGTTGCAGCATGGAAGAGTTGGGGACAGGCATAGGATTGAGTTGGTGGTGGAGATAGGGGAAGATGTGGAAGGGGAGATAGTGGGAGAGTGAGAGGCAGAGAGTTGGAGATAGGGGAGAGTAGGAGTACAGGAGAGGGAGATAGGGTGAGAGTTAGGAGATGGAAATAGGTGAGGGCGGGTGACAGTTGGAGGTGTGGAGAGATGGGGATAGATGGAAGAGAATGGAAAATAGAGTAACAGTTGGAGGTGGGGGAGTTAGGAGATAGCTGGAGGGGGAGGGAGAGTTGGAGGTGTAGGGAGGTGCGGGAGATGGGGCAGAGGTGGGGAGATGGGGGCAGCAATGGAGGGTTAATGAGATGGGGAGGGTCGGAGAATGGGGTGGAGAGTTGGAGAAGAAGGGAAGGAAGGGAGAGGGGTGATAAGAGAAGGGGGGAGAGAAGGGAACGGGGATATGAGGGAAGAGAAGAGGAGAAGTTTGGGGCGAGGATGGGATATAAGGGAAGGGGGGAGAGTTGGAGGGGAAGAGATAGGTGAAGAGAAGAAGGGGGGGACGGTGAGAGTGGGGTGAGGGTGGAGAGTGGGGTAAGGGGGAGAATGGGGTAAGGGGGAGAATGGGGTGAGGGGGGAGAGTGGGGTAAGGGGGGAGAGTGGGGTAAGGGGGGAGAGTGGGGTAAGGGGGGAGAGTGGGGTAAGGGGAAGAGAGTGGGTAAGGGGAAGGGTGAGGTCATGGGGGAGAGTGGGTAAGGGAGGGAGAGTGGGTAAGGGGGGAGGGTGAGGTAAGAGGGATGAGAGTGGGGTAAGGGGGGAGAGTGGGGTAAGGGGGGAGAGTGGGGTAAGGGGGGGGAGTGGGGTAAGGGGGGGGAGTGGGGTAAGGGGGAGAGAGTGAGGTAAGGGGGAGAGAGTGAGGTAAGGGGGAGAGAGTGAGGTAAGGGGGGGGAGTGAGGTAAGGGGGGGGAGTGAGGTAAGGGGGGGGAGTGAGGTAAGGGGGAGAGAGTGAGGTAAGGGGGGGGAGTGAGGTAAGGGGGAGAGAGTGAGGTAAGGGGGAGAGAGTGAGGTAAGGGGGGGAGAGAGTGAGGTAAGGGGGGGAGAGTGAGGTAAGGGGGGGAGAGTGAGGTAAGGGGAGAGAGTGAGGTGGGGGGGGGAGAGAGTGAGGTGGGGGGGGGAGAGAGTGAGGTGGGGGGGGGAGAGAGTGAGGTGGGGGGGGGAGTGAGGTAAGGGGGGGGGAAGAGAGTGGGATGTAATGAAGCGGGCCGGCCGCGATGAATGGATGGATCTGCGACCAGCCAGTCCCTGGCCCCCGGCCTGAGATGAGCCGCACGTTGAGAGCGCTGCTTCAGACGGGCAGGGCACAGTCCGGAGTCTCGGAGCTCCCGCTGCAGCGCCCCAGCGGCCTCCACAGCCAAGGGGGGCCCGTGTTCAGCTGCTCCGGATTCGGTCCCTTCCACCGCTCCCTCCTGTCTTCAGGCTCAGTGAGCCGCGGGTTGTGCAAAGTCCAGAAGATGGCACAGAAATAGAGGATGAAGGCGCTCAGCACCACGAACATCAGGGCGAAGGATTGTGCTGTGGCCTCGGTGACTATGGCCGGGAGAGGCATGGTCCTCAATGCGGGGGGTGCTGTGGACACAAAGAGAGAGAGAGAGAGACAGAGAAGGTTGGGGGGGGGGGTTCGCTTCTGGCCGCTCAGAGCTGTCGCCCTTCCTACCTCTGCAAGGACGGATCTGCAGTCTTGGGTCTGGCTCAATGTACAGGCAGCACTTGTCACCCGCCCTCCAAACCCTTGTGCCAATCGCAGGGAGAGAGAGAGAGAAAATGCCATGTCTGTCCCTCCTACCACAAGCCCCTTCCGGGCAATTGTAGTGCCCAAATGTCTCCTGTATGTGGTGACTGCACCTGCAATGTACCATCTCCTCTTGCAGTTCATTCCACACAGGGATCACCCCTCTGGGTGAAAAAGATCCCTTGTAAATTTTTTCTCCTCTCCCCTGAAAGATGTGCTTGAGCTGGAGGGTCTGTTTCCATGCTGTGTGACTCTGTAACACTATCATTCCATTTTGGAACGCGGAACGAGGCTGTTGGGCCCATCTTGCTTGCACCTGTTCCACCCCCAAGGGCCAATCTCCTGCCATTTCACCATTTCCCTGCGCCCAAACCAGCCAATGCCCTCAATCGAACATGCCTCCCTCCCGCATTTCCGGACAGTGCATTCCTAACCACTCTCTGCAGGAAAAGCGTTTGCTTTGTTTGAAGCTCATTTTAAATATCTTGTTATTTTATAACCCCATTTATGAGCAGAAGCAGCTTCTCCCTATCTATGCTGTCCAGCCCTCTATCAGATCTGCCTGTCAGTCTTCTCCTCCGTAAAGAAAACCGTTCCAGCTTCTCCAATCTGTCCTTTTCATTGGAGTTACTCAAGAATTCATTTTTCTGAAGAAGGGTCCAGGCCTGAAACATCAGCCTTCCTGCTCCTTGGCTTGCTGTGTTCATCCAGCTCTACACCTTGTTATCTCAGATTCTCCAGCATCGGCAGCTCCTGCTATCTTCAGCAGGATTTTATATGTTTCTATGAGATCCCTGCCGGAGAAGAAACTGAGGCTTGCCGCTGGGGAAAAGGCGCTTGATGGAAAGAAAGTGACGCGGCAGCACTGGAGGAGAGCGTCTTCAAATGCGGTCGCTGTAACCGAG
This sequence comes from Stegostoma tigrinum, assembly GCF_030684315.1. Classification (NCBI taxonomy): domain Eukaryota; kingdom Metazoa; phylum Chordata; class Chondrichthyes; order Orectolobiformes; family Stegostomatidae; genus Stegostoma; species Stegostoma tigrinum. The sequence goes on along the minus strand of NC_081395.1, from coordinate 11,838,406 downwards.
ATTGTCACTCTCGTGTGGGTCTGTACAGCCACAGCAGATGCTGCGCTACCACCAGCAGCTGAATCAAAACTCTCCAGGCGCAGTCCCATGGTCTCTCAAAACTGACGGATGCCACACACACCAGTGAGTATAAGCCCAGTCGATCCAGTCTTTCCTCATATGTCAGTCCTGTCCATCCTGGGAATCAGCCTGGTGAGCGTTTGCTGGACTCCCTCAATGGCAAGAATGTCCTTCCTCAGGCTAGGAGACCAAAACTGCGCACAGCCCTGAAAACTGCACACAATACTCAAGGTGTGGTCTGACCAAGGCCCTGTATAACTGCAGCAAGACATCCTTACTCCATACTGACGTCCTCTCGCTACGAAGCCCAGTGTGCCATTAGCTTTCCTCACTGCCTGCTGCAACTGCATACCAAGGGTGTCGACAGGACGGTGAAGAAGGCATTTGGTACAGTTGCCTTTATTACTCAGTGCTTCTAGTACAGGAGCTGGGAGGTCATGTGGAAGCTGTGTAGGACATTGGAGAGTCTGCTTTTAGAATACCACATTCAGTTCTGGTCTCCCTGCTATAGGAAAAATGTTGTGAAAGGCTGCAGAAAACATTTACAAGATGTTTCCAGGGTTGGAGGGTTTGATCTGTAGGGAGAAGCTAAATAGGCTGGGTCTACTTTCCCTGGAGTATCAGGAGCTGAGGGATAACCTTAAGAGATTTATAAAATCATGAGGGGCATGGACAGGGTGAATAGCCAAAGTCTTTTTCTCCAGGATAGGAGAGTCAAAATCTAGAGGGGCATAGGTTTAAGGTGAGAGGGGAAAGATTTAAAAGGGACCTGAGGGGTAAAGTTTTCACACAGAGGGTGGTGCGTGTATGGAACCAGCTGCCAGAAGAAGCGGGCACAATGACAACATTTAAAAGGTATCTGGGTGGGTACATGAACAGGAAGGGTTTGGAGGGATGGGGGCCAAATACTGGCAATTGGGACTAGATGAATTTAGGATGTCCGGTTGGCATGGACAAGTTCAACTGAAGGGCCTGTTTCTGCGCTGAACAACTCTATGACTCGAAGAGTCGACCACATTGCTGCGGGTCTGAAGTCACATGTAGGCCAGACCAAGTAAGGACAACAGTTTCCTTCCCTGAAGGGCATTAGTGACCAGATTTATTTCCCCCCCCAAACAATTGGCAATAGTTTCATGATCGTCATTCATTCCAGATTTTTGTAGAATTCAAGTTCCACCATCTACCATTGGGATCCAGGTCTCTGGATTAATAGTCAAGTGATACTATCACTAAACCATTTCCTGTGCACATCAACATGTAAAGATTCGTCTGATGTATGCCTTTAGCAGTTAGTGAGGCAAGGAGAGATTCCTTGCAGATCACGGTGCCTCAGTGGTCAGCACTGCAGCCTCACAGCACCAGGGACCAGGTTCAATTCCAGCCTCAGGCAACTCTCTGTGTGGAGTTTGCACATTCACTCTGTGTCTGCATGGGTTTCCTCCCAGTGTTCTGGTTTCCTCCCGCAGTCCAAAGATTTGCAGTTTAGGGTGGTATTGGCCGTGCTAAATTGCCCCATAGTGCCCAGTGTTGTGCGGGTGAAGGTGGGTTGGCCGTGCTATATTGCCCCACAGTGCCCAGGGATGTGCGGGTTATGGTGGGTTGGCCGTGCTATGTTGTCCCAGAGTGCCCAGGGATGTGCAGGTTAGCGTGGATTGGCCGTGCTAAATTGTCCCATAGTGCCCAGGGATGTGCAGGTTAGCGTGGATTGGCCGTGCGAAATTGTCCCATAGTGCCCAGGGATGTGCGGGTTAGGGTGGATTGGCCGTGCTAAATTGTCCCATAGTGCCCAGGGATGTGCAGGTTAGGGTGGATTGACCGTGCTAAATTGTTCCATAGTGCCCAGGGATGTGCAGGTTAGGGTGGGTTGGCCGTGCTAAATTGTCCCATAGTGCCCAGGGATGTGCGGGTTAGGGTGGGTTGGCCGTGCTAAATTGCCCCACAGTGCCCAGGGATGTGCAGGTTATGGTGGGTTGGCCGTGCTAAATTGTCCCATAGTGCCCAGGGATGTGCGGGTTAGGGTGGGTTGGCCGTGCTAAATTGCCCCATAGTGTCCAGGGATGTGCAGGTTAGGGTGGATTGGCCGTGCTAAATTGTCCCATAGTGCCCAGGGATGTGCAGGTTGGGGTGGATTGGCCGTGCTAAATTGTCCCATAGTGCCCAGGGATGTGCAGGTTAGGGTGGATTGGCCGTGCTAAATTGTCCCATAGTGCCCAGGGATGTGTGGGTTAGGGTGGATTGGCCGTGCTAAACTGTCCCATAGTGTCCAGGGATGTGCAGGTTGGGGTGGGTTGGCCGTGCTAAATTGTCCCATAGTGCCCAGGGATGTGCGGGTTAGGGTGGATTGGCCGTGCTAAATTGTCCCATAGTGCCCAGGGATGTGCGGGTTAGGGTGGGTTGGCCGTGCTAAATTGCCCCATAGTGTCCAGGGATGTGCAGGTTAGGGTGGATTGGCCGTGCTAAATTGTCCCATAGTGCCCAGGGATGTGCAGGTTGGGGTGGATAGGCCGTGCTAAATTGTCCCATAGTGCCCAGGGATGTGCAGGTTAGGGTGGATTGGCCGTGCTAAATTGTCCCATAGTGCCCAGGGATGTGCGGGTTAGGGTGGATTGTCCGTGCTAAACTGTCCCATAGTGCCCAGGGATGTGCGGGTTAGGGTGGATTGGCCGTGCTAAATTGTCCCATAGTGCCCAGGGATGTGCGGGTTAGGGTGGGTTGGCCGTGCTAAATTGCCTCATAGTGCCCAGGGGTGTGCGGATTAGGTGGGTAATAGCGGGGCGTGGAGATGCTCCAAGTGTTGGTGTGGCCCACTATAACGTTCTTGCTTGGATGTCCACTGGGCAAAACAGAGGCCTTTCGAGGCTGGTGGGCACTGCAGCGGTTGGGGTGCATCATCATGCTTGAGAAGATTATTTTGATTGGCTATGTTTCTGTTCCAATTTTGTGCATTTTGCATCGACAGTTATCTTTTTGTTTTGATGCCCCAGCAGGGGCTGTTTAACTCATTCTTTTAAAATAATAGAAAGAATATTGGAGTCATTGTCTTAAGTAACTCATAGTTGTAGGCTACAACTTGCATGTGAAATTCACTGTGCTACAGCATCTCAGACTTCCTGAGTGCACAATCTATTCGTGTTTTATACATTTTACAAAAGTACTGACAGAATAATAGAGGCCATTTGGCCCTTTGAAACTGGTCTGGGGCAGCGACACAGTTTGGAGCCTGCTCTGTGGCCCGGAGTGGGAGTGCGGGGGCAGCGGCCCAGCGTGGGAGTGCGGTGGCAGCCAGCAGTCGGACCACATGAAGAGTCCTCCCCGCTGTGCTGTGCTGCAGAGTGACTTTGGAGAAAAACTGTGTTGTTTGACCTTTTTCGCTTTGTTTTCTGTCTTTTCCGATCTGCGGTCGCACTGAGCGTAACTAATGTGACTTCTTTTCTTAACTCCTCTATTCTGTAACTGAGGATGGTGTCTCGGGACCTTTGTACCTGCGATGGCACTATAAATAATGACATAAACTTTTCACTGCCCTCACTTGAGTACGTGACAATAAACCTCATTCAATTCAATCCTATAAAAGCACGGCTGATCTGATTTTAACCTCAACTCTACACTCCTGCGTGTCTTCCCATAATCTTTCAACACCTTGGTCATCAAACATGTACCTGCCTCTGCCTTCAAAATATTTAAAGATTCTATGTCCACTGCCTTTTGAGGAAGGAAATTCAAACTACTCACAACTCCCTGAGGGTAAAAAGAAATTCCACATCTCTGTTTTAAATGGGTGACCCCCTTGTTTTTAAACTGAGACCCTTAATTCTAGATTCATCCAGAAGAGAATTCTCCTACATCTGCTCCGATTCTGGTCTCCCTGCTTTGGGAAGGATGTTGTGAAACTTGAAAGGGCGCAGAAACGATTTACAAGTATGTTGCCAAGGTTGGAGGGTTTGAGCTACACGGAGAGGCTGGGGCTATTTTCCCTGGAGCATCGGAGGCCGAGGGATGACCTTGTAGAGGTTTATAAAATCGTGAGGGACATTGATAGGGTGAGTTGACAGGTCATTTTCCTAGGGTAGGGCTGTTCAAAACTAGAATGGGAGAGGTTTAAGGTGAGAGGGGAGAGATTTAAAAGGGGGCAACTTTTTCACACAGAGGGTGGTGCGTGTATGGAAGGAGCTGCCAGAGGAAGTGGTGGAGGCCGGTACAATTACAACATTTAAAAGTATCTGTCTGGGGACATTGTCCAAATGCTGGCAAATGCAGATTAGTTCAGGCTATGTAGATAGTGCTGATGAGTTGGCCTGACAGGTCTGTTTCTGTGTTGCACATCTCTCTTTTATCCAGCTAGTCAAGTCCCATCACGATCTTATGTTTTAATTAAGTCACCTCTTCTTCTGAGCTCCAGAGAATACAGGCCTACTCTGTCCAGCCTTTTCTCATAAAGCAATTCACCTAGTCCAGCTATTCGTCGCGTAAACCCGATTCTGTGCGTAATTAAACTGAACCCAATTAACAACATTCCGAGCCGTTAGTCCTGGACCCTGCGTTTCTCCATGCTTCGCAAATGTGCAAACTGCTAAAAAGAATTGTTGGAACTTGGACAGCACTGGCTGGGAGATTTTTTTTTAACTGTATTTATTACCCTAATTGTCTTTGAACCAAGCAGCTCGTTTGACCATTTCAGGGAGTGGATGGTTAAGAGTCAATCCCATCTTTGTGGATTTGGAGTCATATGTTGGCGAGGCTGAGTAGGGATGGCAGATTTCCTTTCATAAAGGACATTCATGAATGGGATGGTTTATTTATCCTCTGTTAAGCCAGCTTTGAGTTCCAGATTTGCTTTTGTTGAGATCAAATCTCAACACCTGTCACATTGGTATCTGAACCCATGTCCCCAGAACGTTAATGAAAATAGAAACTGCCGCATCCAGGGAGAGAGAAACAAAGTAGATGCTTTGGGTCCAGTGCCACTTCTTCAGAATAGAACATTAGCCTTGGCATCTGCATTGCTGGTCCTGTGACATTATCAGTAGGAATACTTACTGTATATTTCTTTTGTTCTTACTGTACAAGGTGATAGTTCCCACAGTGTTAATATGTTAATGGTAGAATTTTTCATTCTGGTTAAAAATTGAGCTGATTCATTTAGGTAAATTTGGCCTGTTAAATTTGAATAAGGGGAATCATGAAGACATGAGGCACAAGTTGTTGAAATGGATTGGGAAATTCATTCGCAGCATGACAGCACATGGGCAATTGGTCCAAGATGAAGGGAAATGATTTTTACTCAAGAATTTTTGAATTGGAATTCTCTTCCACGGAAGATCGTGAATGCCTTCTGCAGGGACCATTCCCTCCAGCACACCCTGGTCCATACTTCCTTCACCCCCAACACCTCCCCACAGCCCTACGGCACCTTCTCCTGTAACTGGTGAAGGTGCAACACCTGCCCATTTACCTCCTCCCTCCCCAGTATCCAAGGGCCCAAACATACCTCCCAGGTGAAAAAACACTTCACCTGCACTTCCCAGAATTTAGTCTACTGCACTCGCTGCTGACAATGTGGTCTCCTCTACATTGGGGGAACGACGCGCAGACTTGGCGACCGCTTCGCAGAACATCTACATTCTGCTCGCGAAAAAAAACCCTGAACTACCTGTTGCCTGCCACTTTAATGCACCACCCTGCTCCCTGGCCAACATCCCTGTCTCCGGCTTGCTGCAGTGTTCCAACAAAGCCCAGCGCAAGCTGGAAGAACAACACCTCATTTTCCGCTTGGGGACCCTGCAGCCCTCCGGACTCAATACTGAGTTCAATAATTTCAGGGCCTAAACTCTCCCATGTTCCAACCCCCCCACCCCACACACCAGGCCTTGTTACCACACAGCCCGCCACTGCACACCCCCTGTTGTTAGTCACTAACAGTCCCCATTAACAACTACTCACCCTCCCAGCCAGATCGTTAGCAACTCCTTTGCCTGTCCAACTGTCTTTTTCTCTCTCCTTGGGCTCTGTCCTGTCGTTTACTCCCTACCCCACCCACCCACCTCCCTGGTTTCTGTATATAAACTGACATTTTCCCAGTTACCATCAGTTCTGAGGAAGGGTCACCGGACCCGAAATGTTAACTCTGTTTTCTCCTTCACAGGTGCTGCCAGACCTGCTGAGCTTTTCCAGCAACTTTTGTCTTTGTTCCTGATTTACAGCATCCGCAGTTCTTTCAGTTTTAAAATGTGAGGTGAACTTGATTAGGCCACTATTGGAATACTGCATGCAGTTCTGGTCTCCTTGCTATAGGAAAGATGTTGTGAAACTCGAAAGGGTTTGGAAAAGATTGATGAGGATGTTGCCGGGGTTGGAGGGTTTGAGCTACAGTTTGATGCTGAAGAGGCTGGATAAAAACCAAAAGAACTGCGGATACTGTAACTCAGGAACAAAAATAAAGTTGTTGGAAAATCTCAGCAGGTCTGGCAGCACCTGTGAAGGAGAAAACAGAGTTAACATTTCGGGTCCGGTGACCTGATGCTGCCAGACCTGCTGAGCTTTTCCAGCAACTTTGTTTTTATTCCTGAACAGGCTGGGGCTATTTTCCCCGGAGCGTCAGAGATTGAGGGGTGACCTTGTAGAGGTTTATAAAATCATGAGGTGTATCGATAGAATGAATTGCCAAGGTATTTTTCCAGGGTGGGGGAGTGTTGGAGAGAAACACGAGACCAGTGACAAAGACTCAGGAGGCAGGCACAAGGCAGTCTTTATTCTTGTTCAACCAACAACTGGTTAATGCAGGGAGAGGGCCAAGGACTTCCCTGAATCTGGCCTCAGTGTGTGAGAACCCAGTTGTTCTCTTAATCTTTGGCTCAAATCGGAAGAACGATCAATTTCATATTCCAGTGCTCACAGTGAGATAACAGAATTTTGGACATTTTGTGTTATAATAATCATATACAACATTGTTACTGTGTCCCTCCCCTTATTCTATACATTCAATCCTGTGAACCACCTAATCAATGATGGACATTCCTGTTGACAGCCCTAAGATCCCATGGGTCTCATGATGTTTAACAGACATTATAATCTCCAGGCCTTGGGATCTTTCTATTCATTCTATTAATTCACGTTCCAAAGTTACTAGCTATACTCCTTCGAATACATCCCAGACTTGCTTATCTCTAAGGACTGCTTGAATTCTGTTGCCCCTTGTATTCCTTTGCTATCTCCATCAAAATCTGTTACCCACCTTATATTTTCCCATTGTCCTAATTATATAAAAACAAAATACAGAAGACAGTTGGTTCTAACTAACTGCCTTAAGATTTGGAAAATTAATTTCTAATATATAGTTGGTTTAGTGTAAAATTTTATAGCTACCTCTGCTGTGAGCACTCTTTCGCTAATAAGTTGCAAGCAGTTTATTTCATACAGGACATGATGTTGTATACTTGTGCTGATAATTACGTTGGAATCTATCTGTGTGATCATCTGAAGAATCTTTAACTAGAACCTATTTCTTAATATTGTAACAATTTTAAGAAAATAAAACTAATTACTGCTAAATAACTTTCGCTGTTGTTTTCACAGCTGTGTGATGAATTAGGTTGACTGTTTTATGGGCTGAGATTTAGTGTCCTTATTCTGACTGATTCTTTCCTCCTAATGGGATGACATCCTTTCATTAACAAGGCTGGAATCAGTCACTTTTTACAGTTTAATGAACTTGTTTAATGCTACAGTTTTTTACAACCTGCAGTCTCAACGAGTTCATCTGTGTTTGTTACAAATTTTCAAGCTTGCGGCCCTTGACCACCCTCTTATTGAGCTGACCCTGATTGCTGCCTGTACGGGGCCTCCTCCCAACCCCCAAACCCCCTTTCACCTTGGAGTAACCCCTTTTCAAAGGCACCATAGTTTCACTTAAATGCTGGAGCAGGCATTTAATTCTGTTTATCCCCTTATCGGTCATTTTGTGTCTTTCAAATATGAGCAGCCGTGACAGTTAGCCTAAAACTGGAAGTCATAAGTTTAAAGTGAGAGGGGAAGAATGCAAAGGGTGACAACATTTTCACACAGAGGGTGGTGCGTGTATGGAACAAGCTGCCAGAGGAAGGGGTGGAGGCTGGTACAATTACAACATTTAAAAAGCATCTGGATTGGATACATGAAAAGGAGGGGTTTAGAGGGATATGGGCCCAATGCTGGCAAATGGGACTGGATTAATTAAGGATACTGGTTGGCACAGACTAGTTGGACCAAGGGGTCTATTTCCGTGCCATACAACTCTATGGCTCTTTGAGATAGATTTCTGATCACCAGTGGCATACTAGACTGGGTAAATTAACAATGATTGTATTGAACAGTGGGCCAACAAGCTGATTGACCTGCTTCTGTTCCTGTAGATATTTTTGATTTATTTTCCATAAAATGATATAAAGCCAATTTCAATAAAACAAAGAACGGTGGATGCTGGAGATCTGAAACAAAACACTGGTGGAGAAGCTTAGCAGGCCTGGGGATAAGAGTGAATGATTTTGCATCCATTATGACTCTTCGGAACAAAAATACATTTATCCTGTTTCTAGGATAAATCCCCTCACACTAACTCCACCCCCCCTCCACTCCTTCCCCCTAAACACAACCCCGACTCTGTTACTCATAACCCCACCGCCTGCCTTCCCGTAGCTCTATGCTCATTCCCTTCCCCTAATTTTTTGGAACAAACACAGAAGTTGCTGGAAAAGCTCAGCAAGTCTGACAGCATCTGTGAAGAAAGAAAAATCAGAGTTAACATTTTGGGTATGGTGACCCTTCCTCAGAACTGTTCTGATCTGAGGAAGAGTCATTGGACCCGAAACATTAACTTTGAATTTTTTCTTCACAGATGCTTTTCTAGTAAGTTCTGTTTTTATTCCTGATTTACAGCATCCATAGTCCTTGAGGACCCTTTTTTTTGGATTTGATTGCCCTGGGGGCCCCCTTCCTGCAGGAGGACTACTTTTTGGAGCTCATTCAGTTTTACTGACACCAATTTAACATTAATTTATTCAGTACTTTAACCATTTATACACTTTATTCTGTAATTCACCGGAACCTGGCAACATCATCCACTTTTCACCCTACCTGGGTACAAGTGACAATGTTAAATACGTCTGTGAGATAATAGATTCAAGTGCTCACAATCACAAAGTCTTGGAAACAAGTTACTTGCACTTTATTACGAGTCTGCAGAATCGGGTGCCTCCCATTGCCTGAGACACACACAGGTCAGGGAGTCGCCTCTTTTTATACATCATTTTATCCATCTATGTCCTCCACTTTCGGCTCTGTCCAATCTGAGCTCCAAGGTGCACAATCTTCCCATGTCGTCCCTTGTCCCACCCTCATCATACATTGCATGTTATGTTAATTAAGCAGTCTCGTAAGCATGGGTGTGAAAGTTAATATGCATTGTCTTATTAAGCATGCGCTTCAACTATGTCTATGGTGCAAAGCAAAACTTAGCAGTTTGGGTCCAGTTCATTCTGGTTTCTAACTGCTTGGCCTTCACTCCCTTATCTTATCACTCAGCTCAGTACCAGATGTCTTTGTTTAAAGCTGCAGTTAACTCATCCCTGTCTCTCACACGTCCAACCTAACCCCATCAGCAGCATAGACACATCTCTTCTCCTAACTCCACTTCCGGGTCCCCAAGCCCCGCCCCAAAGCGCTTGAAGCCAGCCCCGCCCCGCCTCCCTGTGACGTCAGGGAGCACCAAGCGACGCCAGTGATCTGGTGGACGCGCACGCGCGGTCGTTGCGGCGCCGTGGAGCGCGCACGCGCGTCGGACCGATTGTCCGTGGGTGAGGCGCCATCGCACATTCCTGTCAGAGCGGGCGGTCACACACAGACACACTACCGGGGGCGGGGTGTCCGTTAGAGCCTTAATCCCACAGAGCGACCAACACAAAACGGAGCCAACCAGCAGGACATCCCACGGTATCTTCTTTCTGCCTCCCCGCCCCCCCGCTCGGGTGTCATCCCCTGAGGAGCTCGGAGGGGAGAAACGGAGATTACTGACCGGATCCAGAGGAGGGAGACGAACGGGACATGTCGGAGGACGGGCGGCACTACAGCGGTAAGGAACGAGGCGGTTTAACGGACAAAGGTTCGACGCGTCTGACAGACAGACAGACAGACAGGCCGGGGGTGGTGGGGGTGGGGGAGAAGGTGGAGGCCTGGCGTTAGGCCTTAGAGTACAGGGTTGCACTTTGTATCCCATCGCCCCCCCCACCCCCCCAAACACCAAACCTGCCCCATCACCCCCCCCCACACACACCAAACCTTCCCCATCACCCCCCAAAACATACCAAACCTTTCCCATCACCCCCCAAAACATACCAAACCTTTCCCATCACCCCCCAAAACATACCAAACCTTCCCCATCACCCCCCAAAACATACCAAACCTTTCCCATCACCCCCCAAAACATACCAAACCTGCCCCATCACTCCCCCCACACACACCAAACCTTCCCCATCACCCCCCAAAACATACCAAACCTTCCCCATCACCCCCCAAAACATACCAAACCTTCCCCATCACCCCCCCAAAACACCAAACCTTCCCCATCACCCCCCCAAAACACCAAACCTTCCCCATCACCCCCCCCCAAAACACCAAACCTTCCCCATCACCCCCCCAAACATACCAAACCCCCCCCATCACCCCCCAAACACCAAACCTTCCCCATCACCCCCCCCCAAAACATACCAAACCTTCCCCATCACCCCCCCCAAAACATACCAAACCTTCCCCATCACCCCCCCAAAACATCAAACCTTCCCCATCACCCCCCCCAAAACACCAAACCTTCCCCATCACCCCCCCAAAACACCAAACCTTCCCCATCACCCCCCAAAACATACCAAACCTTCCCCATCACCCCCCAAAACATACCAAACCTTCCCCATCACCCCCACACACACACCGAACCCTCACCGCCCCCCCAAACGCTCCGAACCCTCACCGCCCCACCCCCCCAGATGCACCGAACCCTCACCGCCCCACCCCCCCAGATGCACTGAACCCTCACCGCCCCACCCCCCCAGATGCACTGAACCCTCACCGCCCCCCCCCCAACCGCTCCAAACCCTCACCGCCCCCCCCAGATGCACTGTACCCTCACCGCCCCCCCCAAACGCTCCGAACCCTCACCGCCCCCCCCGATGCACCGAACCCTCACCGCCCCCCCAACACACCGAACCCTCACCGCGCCCCCCCCCACAAACGCACCGAACCTTCACCACCCTCCTCCCCCCCCACCATCCCCTGCGCTTCTCTTCCCCTGCCCCCCAAGCCCACGCTTTTCTACTACCCCCCACCACCATGCTGGCTCTTCTATTCCCGCCCCCTTCCACACCCTGTTTTGTCTCCCCATTGCCCCCACCCACATATCTTCTCCCCCCTCCCCCCCCCACACACTCCCTCTGTGTTCTGCAAAATCCTCCTCCCCCATGGTCTGCTACCCCACCCCCGCCCCCGCCCCCACGGTCTGTTCCCCAACCCCTGTGGTCTGCCACCACTCTTCTCCTGCATTCCGCCACCCCTCCCTCTTGTGCCTCTGACTCCGCTCCCCTCGCTTTTTGCTCCCTTGGCCGCCCACTCACAGCACTTGTCTTCCCACCCCACAACCCCTTGCACGCACTCCCCCATCCCGTCCCTTGCTGTGACCCCTCTTCCCCCAACCTGCTTGACGACTCACTGGCCTAGAATCTTAGTTGCATTCTAAGATGTCAGTGACTTAACAGCTGTGCAATCGTGTCAATATTCACTACTAAATTTTGGTGTGTAACTTACACTAATTTCATGTGGTGAAATTTTTCAACTGCTACTGTTGGCTCAACAGTAGAGATATCAGGCAATGTCTGAGGACATTGTCAGGAAGCTGTAAAGCATGGCAGAGTGCATGAAGGTTGCTCTTGTGATCTTTGTGCTTTGTCAGAGATTGTAGGTGTTACCACCTCCATCAGTGAGCTTGTGGTCTTGCAGATTTCAGTGGTACTGATTAGCAGCCTGACTTGTGTTGTTGGATAGTATTGAGTCTTCTGAATGTTGGTGCTTCACCTATCACCTCTAGTTCTGCAGTGTTCTGAATTTGAGCCCTTTCAGTTCTGGTCTCTTGATCACCCCTGATTTCCATGGTGCACCATTGTTCATCACGCCTTCAGATGCGTGGGTCCTAAGCTCTGTAATTCCTTCCTTCCCTCTTCTGTCATCCAAGTTCATTCTCAACTCTTAGGCCAAGGTTTTGGGTCATCTGCTTAAATATCTCCTCATACAGGCTGGCATCACCTGAATTTTTCTGACACACTCTGTCACACAGCACCTTATGTTTTTATAATGTAAAAGGCCCCATAGAATTAAGTTCTGGTTGAAAAGACGAAAAGAAAAGCCCGTCCAAATGCAGTCAAATACTTCCCAAAGCAAGATCTGTCTGATTGACATCTTGCACCAGCAAATGCATAATTAAACCTGAGGAGAGAGTGAAGGAGCTTCATTCTAAGATTGAGATAACAAAGTATAGAGCTGGATAAACACAGTAGGCCAAGCAGCATCAGAGGAGCAGGAAAGCTGACGTTTCGGGTCTAGGCCCTTCAGAAATCTTCAGAAACTGGCCTAGAATCAACTAGACCGGAAACGTCAGCTTTCCTGCTCCTCGGATGCTGCTTGGCCAGCTGTGTTCATCCAGCTCTACTCCTTGTTATCTCGGATTCTCCAGCATCGGCAGTTCCTGCTATCTCTGTAACCATTCTAAGATTGATCTTTTGAAGATTGAACTTTCCTGGAAATTCCCACAGTTCTCCTCAGTGTCTGCTATCACCCATACACTTACACTGAAACCATATACATTAAAAGAATGCTGTTCACTGAAGTTCAGTACCTCCTGCAATTTACTTAAACTTCTGAAGTTGGCAGGATTTCAGAATTCTGACTTGGGTCCCTGCTCCACCTTTAACGTTTTTTGCAAACCTGTGCAAATTCCACCAAGCTTTCAGCCAAGTTTTGTAACGTTTCATTGGCATTTTGTTTCACTTCAATACTTTAACATTTTATATTGGTTGTATCTACCATAAATCATTTCATCTTGGTTGCTTTTCTCAGTTCGTATTTCATCTGAATTAAGGGTACATGTTTTTCTCTTCCTATCACAGCAGTACAGGTAGATTTTGAAATAATGAGGCACAGTAACATGTTGGTCATGTTACAGTTACTGGTCTAGTAATCCAACAACTAAATTAGTGATTGGGTGATCAGAGTTCTGGAACCTGGGGAATTAAAATTCAGTTAAATAAATTTGGAATAAAACTGTAAGTGTTACTATTGGTAACTGAATGTGTTAAATCTCTGACCCTGAGTTGTTATCATCTCTGCGAAGAGTGTAATTCCCACCAATCTACTGAAGAGCCCTCAATTTTAAATACTCAGTTAGAACTCCCCTCGGCGTCCTCTATTCCAAGAGCACAATCCTGTCTATCTAATCTTCCCTAATAACATAAGTTTTGCAGTCTCGGCAGGGTTCTAGTAAATCTCCTCTGTGCATTCTCTGCATCCTTCTAGGAATAAGGTAACCAGTATTGTGCGCAGTAGTCGAGAAACATCTAAAAAGTGTTCTACAATTTTGACATAGCTTCTAAGCAGTTGTTTTCTAACTGTCAGATCAATGTGTGCAGTATGTCTGCTTAACCACACTGTTATCTGCCATGCTAACTTCAAAGATCTATGAGAACACACTTCCTACTTCCCTCTGTTCCTCCATAGTTTCATTTATTGTGTACTGAATTACCTTGTTATTGTCCCAAGTGTGTGATTCTCAGTTCTGCACTTGAATTCTGTTTGACACTGTTCTGCGCGCACCCGCTCTCCCCCCCCTCCCCCGGCCAGTCTGGGAGTCTTTGTGTAGTTTTCTTCCAATTGATAGTTAATTTTTGTATCATCTGCAAATCATTTAATCATGTCCCTTATATTTAAGTGTAAATCATGGGCATGCAATAATCAGAGCAAGAGACTCTGTACTTTACCATGAAACTCCAGTGGAAACAAATTTCCAGCTGCTAAAATGAGTTTTGGCTTTTTACCTCCGCCATGAGCCAATTTTGGATCCAAACACCATACTCCCTTGGATCCTCTGGACTTTAAGCCTTTCTGACTAGTCTGTGTTTGCAACCTTGTCAAAGACCTTGCTTTAGTATGTATGTGCATGTAGACTACAGCAAACATTTCCATGCTCCTCATCATTCTTTGTTCACCCACAAAAAGTTTAAACTCATTAGTCAGGTACAACCTTCCCTTCTCAAATCCATGTTGACTGTCTATGGTTATGTCATACCTGAGTAACAGTTCATACTGCCCTTCAGAATTATTCCAATAATTTTCCAAGTATTAAGGTTAGGCTGATTGTTCTGAGGCTTAAAAACAAATCAAGAATGCTTGCTATTTTATTCACTGTGAATATTGACAATAAATATTGGCACGTCCAATGAACTCTGTATGAACGATACTGGACAAATACACCATGACTCCATTCCAGAAGTCATGACATAAAATAATAATACTGTTTCCAGTTGCCAAAGTGGGCAATTTAAAACTTGATATAGTTAAGTTATTTCATAAAAAATATATCAAACACAATTCTTGAATTATTAGCAACTGAACTTAACCAAGAAAGATGCTGCAATTGGTTATCGTACATATGACAGTTAGTCATATGGAAGTATAAGTGCTTTATAACCCTTAGATGTTCCCAAAGTATGCATACACATGCTACTTTCAGGAAAGAGAGAGCAAATGGCTTTCTAGGGGTAAAGAACATTGGCCAATGAGTTTTTCTTGAAAGGAAAAGCATGAAGTGTAGAAAGTTCTGAAGTCCGTTGCTTTGACATTTTGATATGTCTGGTCACAACATCAATCATACAATGGTTGTGTCTGGTGTCTTTCAGAAGAAGCTTGCTCAGGCAATACAATATTGAGAAATTCCTCCATTTTTTCAGAAGAACCTATAGGTTTCATTCATACCCAACAGTAAGGTTTTCTTTTTAGCAGTGGAGAGATGAGTGGGCAGTCCTTCTTCACAGGTTTCTTGTGTCCCCAGCTGAAGACCAGATACTGATATACTCTGCATCCAGCCACTTCAAAGTTTACAACAAAACAAAACTGCAGTATTTTTATGGCTGTTCCAGTTTGAATTCTGATCAGTGTTAACCCCTCACATGTTCATAATAGGATATTCATCAAGGTAATGCCATTGAATGTCAAGGGGTGATGGTTAGATTCTCTCGTTGGAGGTGATCATTTGCTGGCATTTGTCACAAAAGTTTTGTCACTCAGCAACACAAGCTTAGATACCTGAGTTTACTACAAATGGACAAGGTTTGCTTCAGTATCTGAATAGTCATAAGTGGTGCCGTACATTATCAACAAACACCTCCACTTCTGATCCAATGATGGAGTGAAGGTCATTGATGAAGTAGATGGTGGTTGAACTTAGGATGCTACCCTGATGAACTCCTGAAGTGGTGTCCTGGCACTGAGATAATTGACCTCCATCAATCACAACCATTTTCCTTTGTGCTAGGTCTGACTCCAGCCAACAAGATTTTTCCCTGATTCTTGTTGACTCCACTTTTGCTAAGGCTTCTTGCTAGAGTCATAGAGCTGTACAGCATCATAACAGACCCTTCGATCTAACTTGTCCATGCTGACCAGAAATCCTAAATTAAACTTGTCCTGTTTGCCAGCGTTTGGCCCGTATCCATCTAAACCCTTCCTGTTCATGTACCCATCCAGATGCCTTTTAAATGTAATTGTACCAGCCTCCACCACTTCCTCTGGCAGCTCATTGCATACACACACCACCTCTGCGTGAAAAGCTTGCTCCTTAGGCCCCCTTTTAAATCTTTCCCTTCTCACCTTAAACCTTTGCCCTCTCTAGTTTTGGACACCCCTATGTTGGGGAAAAGACTTTGGCTATTCACCCATGCCCCTCATGATTTTGTAAACTCCTATAAGGTCACCCCTCAGTCTCTGCTCCAGGGAAAATAGTTCCAGCTTATTCAGCCTCTTCCAGTAGCTTGAATCCTCCAGCTCTGGAAACATCCTTGTAAATCTTTTCTGAACTCTTTCAAGTTTCACAACATTGTTCCTGTAGCAAGGAGACAGAGTTAAACACACTGTTCCAAAAGTGGCCTAACCAATATCCTGTACAGCTGCAACATGACCTGCCAATTCCTATACTCAGTGCACTGACCAATAAGGGAAAGTGTGCTAAATGCCACCTTCACTAGCCTGTTTACCTGTGACTCTACTTTCAAGGAACTAAGAACATATGCTCCAATGTCTTTTTGTTCAGTAACACTCCCCAGGATCTTACCATTAGGTGTATAAGTCCTACCTTGATTTGCCTTTCTGAAATGCAGCACCTCACATTTATTTAAATTCCTGGTAAACTCCGTCTGCCACTCCTCAACCCGTTGGCCTATCTGATCAAGGTCCTATTATACTCTGAGATAATCTACTTGGCTGTCCACTACACCGTCAATTTTGATGTCATCTGCAAACTTACTAACCATCCAAATTCACATCCAAATTATTTATACAAATGGCAAGAATAAGTGGACCCAGCACTGATCCTAGTGGCACACTGCTGGCCACAGGCCTCCAGTCTGAAAGGCATCTCCACCACCACCCTTTGTCTCCTACCTTCAAGTCTGTTCTGTATCTAAATGGCTAGTTCTCCCTGTATTTCACGTGATCTAACCTTGCAAACCAATCTACCGTGTGGAGCCTTGTCAATCACCTTACTGAAGTCCATATAGAATGGTCAAATGCTGCCTTGATGAAGGATAGTCGTTCTGAGCATATAGCTGGAATTCAGCTCTTTTGTCTGTCTTTCGATCAAGATATAAGGAGGTCAGATCCATAGCATTTGCAGTAGCCAGTGCCTGCAACTATTTCTTGATATCACATGGAGTGACTTGAGGTCATACAAGTTAAAGCAGCTGCTGTTTTAGAGACATTTTCACAATCATTAATCTCAGATAAGCACCTGACTAGTAGCCTTAAAAAGGTCGAAGACAGCTGTTTGTGATGTTGGGGACTTGGGAGTAAGCTGACCTGGATCATCCAGTCAGCAGTTCTAGCTGAAGATGGATGCACTTTTGCACTGAAGGGCTGACCTGCACCTGTTGAGGATGAGACTATTTGAGGATTTCCTCTGTCGGTTTCCCTGTTGGTATTACATTAGGTACTTCATCTTCCAACGCTCATTTTATGAATTACAGATGTCAGAATGAGCAAAAGTGAATTAAAATTTATTTTCTAGAGCTAAGCAAAATATTGCAGAGAATAACTTTGTGAAGTGCTGGTCAGGAGGTTGCTGACAGAACCTACTGACTTGAGGATGGATGAATTCTTCCCAGGTTTTGTTTTATGTGCAATATGTTTGGACTCTTATTGCAATGCAATAAGTATTTAGCTGTGCTTTTGTGATGCCAGGGTGCATAAGGCTCTGGGCCAAGTGGAAAATGGGATGCTCAGTTTTGACCAGCGTAGACTCAATAGGCCAAAGGGCCTTTTTCTCATGCTATAGACATCAATGACTATGACTATGACTCTGACTCCTTCACCACAGTTCTTGGGATCAGTTTGTCTGATGTGCATAAATTTAGCGTACCTAAGCTTAAAAATTGAGTTGAAGGGGATAGAGTCTTTTATGTGAGTATATGAGTATCAGTGGAGTTCAGTCCCATAAACTATAGACTGGTAGTTCAGTCTTGTATAGCTTTAGTCCTGTCTAATATAGAGAGGATGAACAATTCTTGTAATTCATCATCCGTAGCAAGTCTGTGTTTGAGAATCATCACATAGCATCAGCTTGTCAGTTAGTTGGCTAACTAGTCTGTGAGATCATGTATTTTCTTTTAAGTTTTAACTATATCTGTTTACTGGCCGCCTCTGCAGTATTGGATAACTGAGTCTGTATGGTTATTTTGTTTGTTTGAGGCTTTGTCCACCCTTATTAAAGGTACTGATCAAGTGCTTACATAGGATTAGTGGCTGTGAAAATGCCTATAGAACAGCAGCTGCTTGCTGCTGTCCTGCAGAGAAGCTTTCTTGTTCAAGGTCGGGTGAATAAAATCAGGAGCAGGCTGGTCAGTGTGATTTGCTGACATTTCGTGTGAAAATGTTGGCTCCGTTAACTACAAGATATAGATATTAAATGTACTGATGTGGCAAAAACATGATTTGGCAGTTAGATACTTCACTCCTGAAAGTGCTCCTTTGATAGTTATAGTATTTTTTTATGTTATCAATTTGACTGATTTCATAGTTGTCCTAAGGTTTTTCTAACAATAAATTGAATGATTAGAGAAGTATAACACACTTATTTTTGTCATTATGGAGATTTTTATGCAATGTATTATTGAGGCAACTCCTGTACCTTGTTGCTAATCCTTAGTGAGCAGATTTGTAGAGGTATTCAGTTGTCTAGTACTGACACCTCGAGCAAAAGGAGTATTGAACTTGTTTAGGTTCGTTAAGTGAGAAGTGATTTGTGAGTTGTATGTTGGATTTGACTTCCACTATGGCTTCTTAGTAAATGGGAGAGGTTTGAGTTGTGATCCAGTATCGGTTGCTGTCTAGCATAATCCTTATTAACATCTCTGTTCTTTCTAAGCTAATTTAAAAGTTTTCAAGTTGCCTTGATCTTAAAATTATTTGTGTTTCCGTTCACTGTGACTATCATGCCTCGTATTGTAGTCTGTCTTGTCAGAGTTGATCTTAAATGAGCTTTATAGTGATAGGCTACCGTAACAGTGACACAATTGAGGGGCAGTGTAGCAGTTGCAACAGCCTTGCTCATGGTGTGTCAACATGGGTCTGCAAAGTCAGGTGGCTATCACTATGCACAGATTTTTACTCTGACTAGATTGTATGATTTAAAGTACTTGGAGATTGCGGTAAAGCCTTGCTTTATAAATAGTTAGGCCCTATTCGAGCCTGCAACCAAACTCAATTATTTGACACTAAATTGCTTCCCTGACTCTGTTCAGCCCCCCAGCAATCAGGAATCGTGCATAATGGATTCCGGGGGGAAGGAAGAAAGCAAGGAAGACGGAAATGGAGACTGAGAAAAAGAGACACGTATGGAGGTAAGAGGGAGAGAAAGGCAGAAAACCACATAAGAACAGGTTAGGGAAGGGTTGTAAAACCTGCTAATTTACACAGCTTACTACCTCCAGCCCCAATCAATTGATTGAGTTTTTTCCGACTTGAAGGTTGAACTATGGGACTACAGAACACCACTGTCTGTTAGGAACGAATGCAGCGGCCACTTGGGGAGAGCTAGGCAGCAAAGTATGGCTTGCATTTCTTTTCTTAACTACTCCAATCTGTACCTTAACTCTGCTCTCTTATTTTACCTTTTATTTTAAGGCCTGGCTCTGCCCCAAACTGGCTCTCCTGTTGTCTGCACTCACAATATATTTCATTTTATTTTTTGTTTTGGTTTCCTTGCAAAGTTTGATGAAATCTTGATTTTTTTTTGTGCCATCAAGTTGTTCTTGGCAAAGGCTGTGTAATGGTTGCAATGGTAGTGACAAGATTTGGTATTCCATTGGTTGCAACAAATTCAGTCTACAGTATTTTCAAACTCATTCGGTCTCTGTCTTCCATCTCGCTCATACTTACTCCGTTTACAGCTATCAAACTATGGATGAATGTTGTCATTGACTCCCATCCTGCCTGTCCTGCAATCACCCCGGGCATCTTGCCAAGACTGTGTCTCAACTTTCAGCTTCTTTTTTCTAGCTGCCGTCAGCACAGTGATGCGTTTGCTAGTTCATGGATAAGAAAAATACCATTCCAGTTCTGTTCAAATTTAATCTTGATGTGAAAGGGTGAGGTTAAATAGCTGGAAAAATCTTACTCCAAACTTGACTTTAATAAAGAGCTTTCATCTGTTGCTCAAGTGTATTCTGCTGTAATGATCAGGGCCACTTTGTTATTCCTGGCATGTTTGTTGAATCCTCAGCTACAATAAAATTTCTTTCTTGTAGACATCCCTTGTGATACTTTTAGGTTTGTCCTTCTGAACTTTCCCTGCAGCCCTTACAGGCAGCCCACATTGCTTCCTTGGGTATTCGTCATGTTTATCTATCCCTCTTGCTTTTATCAGCTTTTATCATGTTATCCTTAGATGTTGTCTTCAAGTTGTGGATTATCACGTTATCTTTCACCTTGAAAGTTGTAGCTTGATCCTTGTTCAGTGATACCCCCATTCCATTAGCGGTTGTGTTGTCTGCTATTCTGCACCTCTGAGATTTTGGTCATTCTTAACTGGCATAAACTATCCAAAATCTCTTTGTTTTGATCTGATACTTCCTAGATGTTACTGTTTTATGAGTTTTAACTTCCATTCCTTGTCTCTAATCACCTTTGATTTATTTCTTTTACATCTGTTTTAACTCTGCCTCTGGATACATTCCTCTGAACCACATCTTTTGTCACACTCATTACAAGGACACTACATTCTTTTGAAATCCTTTTTTGTAAATTCACTGTTGGGATGTGGATGTTGCTGACTGGATAGCATTTAAGTCTTGTTACACTGTCTTATAACTCTAATTCCAGCATTTTGTCTTGATCTTCAGCCTTTACTGTCATCAATGACGTTGGATGGCCAAGCTTTATTTCACTTCCCTACTGACTAATATATTAGTTTCAGGTATAGTTATCAGGAAGGGGTAAGCATATTGGGCGTTCTTTCTCTTTTTGACATGGAACGTGGTGGAAAAGAAGGCAACTGAGATGACCTAATAAATTTAAAGTTGCGGCAAATTTTGAACCCAACGGCCTGTCTTGATGCAACATATCATCTATTAAAAGCCTTAATCATGCCCTTTACCAACCCTGACATTGGCATTTGAGAATGTGGAAGATGTAGTCTGGTTCTAGCAATAAAGCTTGCGCAGTAATGAGCTGTTTCCATACTGTAAACGTCATTGCTTAATCTCGGTGTTGCAAAGTCTTGGAGCTGTGATTTGACAATTGGTAGTTGATTTGTAGTGTATTAAACTGACCTTGTTATGGTGAGCAACCTTCTGGCATCCTCCATGGCCCAGTTGATGCAGGTAGTGTGTACCCAGGTCACACATGGCAGAAGTCCCCTGTTTGAATTTTTATTTTACTCCCCTTAGAGGTTGGAAAGGCTTTGCCAGTATCCGTTGGTGTTTAGAAGAATGAGAGGTGATTTTATTTCAACATATGAGCTCTTGGGTGATCATAAGCATGGGTTTAGGGGCGCAGTTTCAGGTGGCGATTTAGAATATTTTTCTTTCAGATTTGTTAATTTGTTGAACTCTAACCTGGACAGGGGTGGAGGCACATCATTGAATAATGTTGGGTTAGCTAAATTTTTGCTTCAGAAGAGACAGTAGGGCTATGGGGTGGACAGAAATGTCAAGTTGAGGCTGCAATCTGACAATCCATGATCTTATGAGTTGGAGGAGCAGGTCTCAGGCTCGAATTCGTATGTTTGTAACCAAGCCAAGGAAACAGTGAAACCACTGCGAGTTGTTAGATCTCAGGAAAGAAAGCAGTGCTTTAGGGAGCTTCATGATCTAAGCCAGCATTTATTGCATTGCATATCTTTGGTTGCACTGGGGACAGTGTGCTAAACTGTTTTCTCAAACTGTTGCCATCCCTGTGGTGTAGGGACAGGCATGGTGCTGTTAGAAAGGGATTTCCCGGATTTTAATCTAGTGGATGAAGAAACAGTGGCATAATTGTATGGATTGGAGGGGAACTTGCAGGTCATCATGTTCCCATGTGTCTGCTGCCTTTGCCCTTTTAGGTGGTAGTGTTTGGAATGTGCTGCCAGAGCAGTGTTGGTTACTGCAGTGCATGTTGTAAATGATCTACACTGCTGCCATTGTGTATTGACTGTAAAGGAAGTGAATGCTGGTGGTGGTAGATGAGGTGCTAATCAAACGAGTTGCTTTGTCCTAGACAGGGTCTTTTTGAGTGTTGTTGGAGCTGCACCCACCCAGGCAAGCAGGGAGTATTCTATCATACAATCAGGAGTATCTTGTACATAGTAGACAGGCTTTGGGGATGCATGTGATGTATGCTGTTTCAGCCACAGTATGTATGTGTGAACCAGTTCCAATCTGATCGATGCTGTCCTTTAAAATATTGACAGTGAAGGTGATTCAGTGATCATAATCTAAATGACTATCAAGGGGTGATCACTAGATTCTCTACTTGCTGGAGGTGATCATTGTCTTGCACTTGTATTACACAAATGTTATTTGCCACTTACCAGTGTAATCCTGAATGTTGTCTGACATTTGTGTGTTGCAAATGGAGCATCGAATTGAATGTTGTCTGATCTTCAACAAACATCACCACTTCTCACATTGTAGTAAAGGGAAAGTCATTGATGAAACAGCTAAAGATGGTAGGGCCTAGCAAATTATCCTGAGGAACTCCTGCAGAGAAGTCCTACAGCTGAGATGATTGAACTACAACAACTACGGCTGTCTTCCTTTGTCAGGTGTGACTAACCAGCAAGGATTTTCCCCCATGATTCACATCTGTAGTTTTGCTGGGATTCCTTTATGCCATGTGCAGTCTTTGGAATGTGTTTTGAGATCAGGAACCAAATGACTGGCAGGACCCAAGCTAAGCATCAGTGAACAAGTTATTCTTCTGCAAGTTTCTGCTTGATAGCACTGATAATGAGCCCTTCCTTCACTTTGATAATTAAGAGTAGCCTGAGAGTATGGAAATTGGCCCAGTTGAAATTGCTGTGCTCATTGTGTGCAGGATATACCTAGCAGTGTTCCACCTTATTGAGTAGATGCCACTGGACTGAAATGGGCCTGGCTAGGGGTGCAGCTGATCGTTGAGCAGAGGTCTACAGACCTGTGGCTGAATGTTCTCAAGCCCACAGCCATTCCAGCATCCAGTGCTTTGAGCGATTTGTTAATATCTCTTGGCTTGAACTGATTTGCTGAAGTCTGAAATCCATGATGCCATGGGCCTTGGGAGGAAGTTGACACATCTTTCATTTGGTTCTTCAGTCTAAAGATGCAAATATTCCAATTTTGTCTTTTGCACTGAAGTATGAGTGACCCCATTGTTGAGGATTGAAATATTTGTGGAGCCTTCACCTCCTGTTACTTATTCAATTATCAAGCAGTATTCACGACTGGATGTTGCAGGACTGCAGAACTTAGATTTGATCTGTTGGTTGTGGAACTGCTTAGCCCTGTGTGTTCTATGCTGCTTCCACTTTTTAATCATGCAAATACACCAGATAGATGCCTTATTTTTTAGGTATACTGGTTCTGTTCTTGGCCAGCCCTCCCATACCCTTCTTTGAACCAAGGTCAATTTCCCATCTTGATGTAGTAGTGAGAGAATGCCCAGCTAGCCGTAAGGTTACTAGTTGTGGTTGATTTTCATGCTGGAGCTAATGGCTAGGCATTCGTGAGGCATTGTGGGCCATGATTTGCTAAATCTGTTAGCCTGTCTTATTTAGCACAGTACTAGTGCCACAGCGTGATGGAGGATATTCTCATCATGAGGTCAGAATTTAAGTCTCCACTTTCAAGATGGCACCGACACTCTGCAACTCCTTGCAAGCTCCCTACAGCAGATCTGATTAACGTCTTATAACCGTTCTACACTTTTGAACTTCAATTCTAAGTCTGTTAAAAAAAAAGTTCTTTTAAATTTACTCTTGATCTTGCCTAACACATACCCTGAATGACGTAACCTGTATGCCTGTAAGTTTTATTTTCACCTGATGTTCTGTATGTCCTTACTATGATCTGCCAGTACTGCTCATAAACAAAGCTTTTCACTGTACTTGGGTACATGTGACAATAAATAAATCAAACAACGATTGTGTGCTGGTCATTCCTGTTGATACTGTCGTAGTAAAGTAGATTTTTGTCGTCTTTTTGGTTCCTTCGCCACCTGCTGCAGGTCCCACTGAGCATCTTTAGGACTCTGCCAACTCAGTCAGTAATGGTGTTACTGACCCACTCTTAGTGGTGGGCATTGATGTCCTGACTCAGCGCATATTCTGTATCCTTACCACCCTCAATGCTTCTTCCTAAACACAAGAGGTGCTGATTCCTCAGCCAAGGGGATGAGAACAGGATGCTTGACCTGATGAGACTTGATAGGTTCAGTAGCAATATTGAGGATTCCCAGGCAAATTTGTCCTGAATGTGTACCATTATGCTGCTACCTCTGCTTTCCTTATCAATGTGCCTATGTAGAGGCCTAATGGCCTGTCTGGTGTAATTTATTTCCTTTAGATTTTGTAGCAGTTACAACTAAGTAGCTTGCTAGACCATTTCAGAGAGCAGTTAAGTAATTGCCCTGGGTCTAGAATCACATGTAGTCAGGCTAGGTCAGTGTGGCACATTTCTTTCCCCAAAGGATATCATTGAACCAGATGTGTTTTAAAGGCTACATGGCTGCTGTGAAACTAGATTGTCATTCCAGATTTTGAACTCAAATTGCATCATTTACCTAAGTTGTTGAACTTCTGTTTTCTCTACAGACTAACTGAATTTATGTTCTATTGGACCATTTGTGTTTTTAAGAAATGAAATATTACTAACTCTTCAAAATACCTGGATGTGAGATGTATTATTTGAGCAAATTCTAATGTTGAAACATCTAGTCACTGTTATGAGACACCAAGGTTTTTTTATTGCTTTAGTTTTGCGTCTTCTTTAAACACAGGCGACCCTTTTCTATATTGTCTGTACTTACCCTCTAAATCTGGATGGTAAATGCTGGCTGGTTATTGGGCTGCAGGGGAGTCGACACAAACACATAAACATCAGCTAATAGCCCTAGATATCCTTCCAGCGTGGAATGTTGGTTGCTACAGATATCTTGCCATTTTGTTTTCTCTTCATGAAGTAGATGAGTAGTAAGTGTGGCATGAAAACAGGTAAAATTGTTTCTGTGTGTTTAACAAGACTGCAATGTCTTCCTCCATTGTCCACTTCTGTTTCTGACCTTACACCAAACAGCAGAGAGTTAAAGACTAGCTATTTGTCAGGGTTATCAGTGCGGGATAAATATTGACTGAAACGGCAGGAGACATCCTGTTTCTCCTCTTGTAGTGTTGTGATATCTTTTACTGGCAGCTTGCTGAAGGTGGATGTGACTGGTTTGATCCCTCAACCAAAAAATGACACATCCGGTAATGCACTGCGCCCTCACCATGTGTTGCGGTGATTGCCGTGGGCCCTGATATCCCAACCTTATGGCTCAGAGGGTGAAGGGTTCCAGCTGACCCTTACTCCCATCTAAAAAAGCAAGAAGTATAGACCACAAAACTAACTGATGTCCTTGCTGATGTGCATGTGGTAAGGATGAATTTGGTAGTGAACATGAAGGCAATCAATTGGAGGTCACTTCAAATCTGAAAATTTATGGCTATTGAAACGTATTTCAAATCATTTTAAAGTTGTAAGTTCACCTCCGTCAACTCCATAACTGTTCAAGCAGATAGACTGGTTTATGACATTAGATTTCATCGGTTTGTGTTTGATTAATATTTCCCCAAAGGTAAAGTATTGAACCTCTATATATGCTTCTCCCACTTAAAACTTCGTCACTTAAAACTTAAAACTGGTCCCTATTAGTTGCTTTTGTATGATACTTGTATTAAATTCAAGTTTTTCTTTTACAAAGACTTCTCAAAGTCAGACTTGTTTTTGAGTTGCAGCCTTCTGCCCTAGCTCCGGGTTGTGATGGTTGCTGGCACTATCATAGGTATTTGCACAGGTTAAAAGCAGATTTGAAATTGCTGCTGGATTGCCGAATTACTTGGAGATACTGGCCCCTGCTGGGCATTTCCTCAATGCTGGGATCACAGAGCTGACTGTGCATATCTCTCATCCTGTCATGTTGCCTGTTGATGAATTAATGCTCTGTTATTCCTGATTATATAGTTGACCTGTTGCTGCATTAACTAATATAATTTCATTTGCTGTTTCTATCCTATCACCACAATTTCAGCATCTTCTCCCTCCACTCATGGAGTCTTTCTGACTGTTGACTGGATTTTAGCTTGGTGATAACTTTGCAGTGTTGAGTGACATTTTTCATTGGTGAACCCTGAGCCAGTCTATTGTTGGGACAATCTGAGCCGTGCATCTTCAGACTCTCTCATGATAGCTAAGTAGGAACTATTTCCCAGCAGTCAGCTAACGGAGCAATCTATCTGAGTTTCTTCTGAAGCTTTCAGTTGTAAAATCTAGCACATTGCCCCACCTGAGATCAGCTATTGAATGCTAGGTAACTTGCTGTTTTGGAGAGCCAATACAGACACAGACCAAATGACTGTCTCCTGTGCTTCTAGCCACTCTGTGGCTATGAACACAGGTAGAATCCAAATCCTTCTTGACTTCTAGAATTGTGGGCCATGAGGGAGCTGCAAGTAAGCTGTTTTTCTCAGTTGCAGTTACATTTGAGGGCTTTGCAGGTCAGAATTTCCTTTGATCATTTTTTTGGACAAATTCTATTGAGGCCATCAGACAAAATAGTTACTCCTAAAGAGGCATAATTAAAAGTCAACAACAATCTAACACATCCTGTGAGTAATTTTTGTGACGGATTTGGACTTTGCCTGTTTCATTCCAGAACATGATGACCGAGTTGGGGGTGGTTTTCCTGTTCGGAAAAAGAAAGGACGAGGTCCATTCCGGGGAAAGATGTACAGTGAAGGAAGTCACAAATCCAGGAATCGAGGCAGTGGAGGACCCAACCCACGGTCACGGTTCGAGGATGACGATGGCGATGTGACCATGAATGACCATGAGTCACCAAGGTCACGATTGTGAGTAGCAACTTCGTGTTACACTATTATTGACACCATGAGAGGCTGGCCATTTCCTCATCGCGTCTGCGCCATTATTCAGTATGATCCTGGCTGACCTGATGACCCTTAATTTCACTTTGGGATAAGTGAAGTTCTCTTCAGCTCAACTTTAGCACTAGAAATATTTTAGCTTGAGAATTTCATGAGCATTGTTTCTATTATTTTCCCAATGACAACCAGAAACCGTCATTTAATTCAGTCATTTATCTTCACACTGGGAATGGTAGGAGGTTTACACATCATTTCAAACAGACTTCTTTCACTACATCTGGTACTATCACAAAACAAAATTTAAAGCTATCATTTCAACCCTACAACAGGTTGCCTCCTCTAAATTAATGATGCATTGCCATATTTTACTCTTCTTTCTCCTTCCCTTTGGTATCCATCTGTCCATTATTCTGTGCTTTTTAAGGCATTATTCCATTTACCCGGTCATCTTCCCGTATATTCTGCAATGGATACTCACAGACGTAGCTGCAGACGTCTAGGCAGTTCTCTCATCTGAGTGACTTGTTGTGGCTGCAGTTACCATGCCAAGCTAAAGCCTGCACCCTGTCCTTGCCTGATGTTCACTATTCTGTGGGAAACACACTGAAGATACCCTGGCTGAATTTCTTCCTTCCACAAGACATCCGCACAAAATCCTTCAATTGATGCATCCCTCTGCAGAGTCAGGAGAGGGCGTAGCCTTAAACATAACATGAGGGTGTTAAAACAGAGATTTTGGAAACAGGCCTAGAGGACTTAGAGTGAAGGTTATGGCCCAGGCAAATGAAGCTAAATTACACATCATTCAATGAGCCACCATACCCGATGGGCTGATTGATTGGCCTATTGCTTTCAGTTTAAAACTTGGGCAGTGCTATCAGAGCTGGGCCTGCAGAATCCATTTACTGTGGTGTATCTCTAAGCTAAAGACGACTGAGCTGTTTTGTTTAGCCTCCAGCCACCCAAATGCAGGCCACTATTGACACCACAGTGAATATGGAAATGTAATCTGGAAGGTCCACGCCGTTTTCTTGAAGACTGCCCAGAATGCCAACTGGCCATATGTTCAGTAATTTTAAAAGTTTTTCCCAAGTTGTATATATAATGAGATAGACACCGTTCTGCAAAGGCAAACGATTTTGAAATCTTTCTGACTTCCAGACTGTTGTGTCAATGGTAATTAACAGTGGCTGATTTTGATAGTATAAGATTGTACCTAAGGAGGTGCTAATAGAGAGTTTGGATAAGGTGATAAAGAGAACAATGGAAAACTCGATGAGTAAGGAGAGAGTCAAGAGTGACTCATCCGTATAACACATCTGTGAAGATTACTGATTTGCTTGCAAACTGCAGGTTTTAACAGTAGCTAGAGTTGAGAGTCGCTGCTTTTGCTATTTCAATGATGGCATTTTAGATGTAATGCTAAAATGCTTCAGGATGATCTGAGATGCTGTACGATTTTCTTGCAAGAAAATCTATCAATTAAGATTATCAGGAGGAATTTAGTGAGCAAACTACACCATTGACAAATTCGCTCTATCATTTTCTTTTGCCAAGATTGGATGGGGGCATCAGCAGGAGAATTGGTCTTTTTTCCACATTGATTTATTATTAGTCATTATCAGAGAATCAAAAAGCATTTATGGCATAGGAGGAAACCGGTTGGCCCATTTTTTGTCTCAGCCAGAAGCTCTTTTCTTGATCTGTCTGATCTCACTTGGCTCTACTTAACCAATAGTCATGTCAGTTAATGCACTTCACTTGCATATCCCATTAATCTTAGTGCATTGAGGGTTCTAGCCCTTAGCACTGTGAAAAAGCAAGGGAGGGATGTCCTGTTTAAACTAAAGAGGAATCACTTTAATCTCATTACAAATAAAATCTTGGCCGCAGTGCTCCTATACAGAAACAAAGTGCAGGATAAACTTAGGAAGTCTTAGAGTACATAGGGAGCGGGAATTAAAGTTTCAAGTTCTATATGACTTATGAAGGCGAGCCATTGGATTCACAGCAGCAAGTCTTTCCCTTTTCACAGATGCTGCTGAGTCTCTGCGATGCTTTGTTTTATTTCAGATCTCCAGCATCCATAGTGTTTTGCCTTTATTTCAGTGTTTCTACAGAGACTTACTTCAATAATAAAGTAATCAGAGTTGTTATGGTGTAGAAAGAGGCCATTTGGCCCATCGTTTCCATATTAGCTATCCCGAATGAGATTGTGACTCGGTGCCATTCTCCTCCAGTTGTTTCTGTTCAAAAATCATCTAAAGCATTGACTGAACTTACTTCCACCACACTTCCAGGTGGTGCATTTCATACCTAAGCCACTCGCTGTGGGAATTTATTTTTTCTTGACAATGTGTTTGCTGCTTTTGTAAATGACTTTATATCTGTGCTTTCTAGTGCTTGATCCATTTACAAATGAGAGCAGTTTTTCCCTATCTGCTGTGTTCAGACCCCTTATGATTTTAAAAATTTCTATCAAATCACTTCTTAGCTTTCTCCTCACAGGGAAACCTGTTCAAATAGTTACAATTTCTCTTTGTGCTCCCCAGTTCAATAAAACAAACTTCTGAGGAAACTCTATGACAGCATGTGTGGAGAGGTGATGTGGAGGTGCTGGTGTTGGACTGGGTTGGACGAAGTTAGAAGTCACATGACACCTAGTTATTGTCCAACAAGTTTATTTGAAATCACAAGCTTTTGGAGCGTTGCTCCTTTGTCAAGTGAAATCACTTCACCTGATGAAGGAACAGCATTTCGAAAGCTTATGATTTCCGATAAACTTGTTGGATTATAACCTGGTGTCGTGTGGAGAGAGGAAGCAAGTTAATATCTTGAGTCCACAATGACTTTCATTCAAAGCTCCTGTGCTTAGTGTTTATTCCCCAACACCTGAGACGTTAGTCCAGTAACATTATTTCTACATCATCACCTTCTGTCATGCTCTAATTCTTACAGTAAAGGCCAACATGCCATTTGCATTCCTCATTTTACTGCACCTGCATGCTCACTTTGTGTTCTTCATATATCAATGTTCTTCTGAACACCAAAGTTTACAAGTCTTAACTTTGAAAAAAATCTGTTCATACTGTTAAATGGAGGCCAAATCTGTCCACCTTCAGATAGGTGTAAAAGATCCCACCATGGTATTAGGAAATGACAAGAGAAGTCCTCCCTGGTGTCCTGGGCCAATCTATCAATCAGCGTTTCAAATATGATGATGTGGTCATTATCACATTTCTGCTTGTGGGAGCTGCTTATGTGTAATATGCACTTCCTATATTACAACAGTGAGTAGACATCAGAAGTAGGCCCTAACGGGTGTTGGGACATCCGCAGGAAGTGAAAGACAATACATAAATTTGAACATAGAACAGTACAGGAACAAAAGCAAAGCTGCTGGAAGCTCAGCAAGTCTGGCAGCATCTGTGAAGGAAAAAACAGTTAACGTTTCTGGTCTGGTGACCCTTCCTCAGCACAGAACAGGCCCTTCGGCCCATTATGTTGTGCCGACCTATTATCCTACTAAGATCAATCTACCCTGCATTTTACTATCCACTATGTGCCTACCCAAGATTCGCTTAAAAGTCTCTAAAGTATCTGACTCTGCTACCAATGCCAGCAGCGCATTCCACACGCCCATGTCTCTCTGTAAAGAATCTACCTCTGACATCTCCTCTATATCTTCCTCCAATCACCTTAAAATTATGCCCCCCTCATAATGGTCATTTCTGCCCTGGGTAAAAGTCTGACTATCTACTCTATCTATGTCACTCGTCATCTTGTACACCACTATCAAGTCACCTCTCATCCTTCTTCGCTCCAATGGCAAAAGCCCTAGCTCCCTCAACCTTTCCTCATAAGATCTGCTCTCCAGTCCAGGCAGCATCCTGGTAAATCTCCTCTGCACTCTCTAAAGCTTCCACATCTTTCCTATAATGAGGTGACCAGAACTGAACACAATATTCCAAGTGAGGTCTAACCAGAGTTTTGTAGAGATACAGCATAAAAAGTTCATGTTAGATTTCAACCATTGCTGCTGCAAACAATTTGCAAAGTTATTCATCTAGCTTGTCTAGGTTTTGACAATGACAACACAGTGTGGAGCTGGAGGAACACAGGCCAGGCAGCATCAGAGGAGCAGGAAGATGATGTTTCGGTTTGGGACCCTACTTCATAACTGTGGAGGGGGAAGGGAGCTGAGAAATAAATAGAGGAGGGTGGGCTGGGGAAGGTAGGTGGGATGGTGATAGGTGAATGCAGGTAGGGAGTTGGGGGGGATTGGTCAGTGGAATGGTTGGGGTAGATAGGTGAGAGCAAAGATGGACAGGTTGTGTTGGGTCAAGGAGATGGGAGGAGGGGTAGGGCTGGGGAAAAGTAGGTGGGGTGGTGATAGGTTGGATGCAGGTAGTGGGCAGTGGGGATTGGTCGGTAGGAAGTGTAGGGCAAGGTGGATAGGTGGGGTAGAAGATATGTTGTCATGCCAAGGAGGCAGGGCAGAGAGACAGGGTTCGACATGGGATGAGGCCAGGGGTGGGGAGGTTTTAAAACTGGTGAATTCTATGTTATAGCCGTCAGCTGTAAGTTCCCGAGGTGGAACATGAGGTGTTGCACCTCCAGGTTGCTGGTGGTGTCATTGTAGCACAGGAAGAGGCCCAGGATGAGCGGGAGGGAAAGTTAAAATGGTTGGTGTCATTTGTCACATATAGAGTGTAGATGCTCTACATAACGGTCCCCGAGTTGACGCTTCGCCTCACTGATGTAGAGGAGGCCACATTGGGAACAGTAGACAATGCTGTAGTACGACTTGTGGCACAGACCGTATTGCAGTCTATTAATTGCTGAATAATCTGAGCAGCACATGAAGCCAGTAACTGACCTGCAGCAATTATAATCGTCCTCTGCCACTCAGCCTGCTATAAATAGGCAAATGTAAACAGGTAATTGTAGCTATTTATATCAGTGGCTTTATTAGCACAGGGCAGGTTATTAGCTAAGCATCGCAGTCACATGGAGTTAACCAAATTACATATCCAATGATGCAACTATTTCCTGGTGGTCAATAAGCATGCAGATGTACAGAAGCTGAGTTTTTTTTATTGTTTACCTGGCCGACAAATGACAACATTAAGTATCATATACATCATCACTACTAAACTTACTATGCTGGCTTTAATCATTGGGTGAAGGCCTAAGGACCCAACACTGTAAGAGTTTCATTGTTCATTTGGGAGATGTGAACCTCATTGGCAAGATCACTTATTAACATCCCTAGTTGCTCAGGAGAGGGCAGCACTGAGCTAATTTATTGAACTGTTGATGTCTTTGGTGTGTACAGTGATGTTAGGGCAAGAATTCTGGGTTTTGACCCGACAGCTGTGAAGAGATGGTGATATAGTTCTGAGTCAGGAGGATGAGTGGCTTGGAGGGGAATTTGCTGCTGGTTTTGTCGTTTGAGATGGTAGAGGTTAAGGGTTGGAAGGTGCTTCTTCTGAGGTCTGCAACATCACACGCCAGTCCTCAGCCAATTCAGTTCATATGATATCAAGAAATGGCTGAGAGCATTGGATGTTGCAAACATTATGGGCCTTGACAACATTCTAGCAATAGTACTGAAGACTAGTGCTCCAGAACTAGTTGTGCCCCTAGCCAAGCTGTTCCAGTATAATTACAGCACTGGCATTTACCTGACAATGTGAAAACTTGCCCTCATTTGTCCTGCGCGCGCACAATGGGCATATCCCACCTGACCAGTTGACAGATCCTCTGTCTACTCTCGACCATCAGAAGTTGTTAGAAAGGGTTTTGACTGTGCTGTCACAGGGCACTTGATCAGGAATGACCTGATTCTGCCAGGGCCACTCCACTCTTGACTTCGTTACAGCCTTGGTTTAAACATGGACATAGAGTTGAATTCCAGAGGTTGGGTGAAAGTGACTGTCCTTGACTTGATATCAAGGCAGCGTTTGAAGCATATGGCGTCAGTGAGCCCTAGCAAAATTGGTTTTGATGGAAATATGGGGAAATCTCTTATTGCTGGTTGTTGTCTTGCCTCACACAAAGGAAGGTGGTTGTGGTTTTTGGAGGTCAGTAATTTCAACTCCAGGATGTTTTTCAGGAAGTTCCTCAGGTCCTAGCACCAATCATCTTCAACTGCTTTCCGTCCAGCATAAAGTCAGAAGTGGGTATATTCACTGATTAGACAATATTCAGCAACAATCATGATTCCTTAGATACTGAAGCAGTCCACATACAGTTAAGCATGAACAACATCCAGTTCAAGATAAACGGCAAGTGACATTTTCAACGCACAAGTGCCCAGTAATGACCAGAGATAACACAGTGTAGAGCTGGATGAACACAGCAGGCCAAGCAGCATTTTAGGAGCAGAAAAGCTGACGTTTCAGGCCTAGACTGGCCCGAAACGTCAGCTTTTCTGCTCCTAAAATGCTGCGTGGCTTGCTGTGTTCATCTAGCTGTAAACTTTGTTATCTTGGATTCTCCAGCATCTGCACTTCCTTTTATCCCCAAGCAATGACCAACTGCAACAAAAATCTAATAACCTAACCTTGATGTTCAATGGCATTGCCGTCATTGGCTGCTGCACCGTAATTATCCTAGGGATTGTCAGTGACGAGAAACTAAACTGGAACGGCCGTATAAACACTCTTACCAAAAGCAGGTTAAAGACACAATTCTGCATTGCGTGTTTATCCTTCCCGTCACCCCAATGCCTGTTCGGCATCTATGAGGCACAAGATCCGGTGTATGATGCAATACTCCCCATTGGTTTGGATGAGTATTGCTCGGATTACTGTTTTGAGTAAATATTTGATAGAAGCAGCTACCTGACTTGCACTCAAACCCACTACCTTAGTGTTCATTCCCGCTATCACTGACACACAGTAACAACAATAAGGACGAGATACACTGTAGCAGTTCACTGAGGCTTTTTCAGAAACGCCTTCCAAACCCCAAGGCCCTTACTACCTCGGTGGGCAGATACATGGGAATACCAGGACCCCTTAAGTTCTCCTTCAAACCGCAACATCCTGACTAGGAACGACATTGTCATTCCATCACTATTGCTGGATCAAAATCTTAGAAATCCCTCCTTCTCAAATCTGTGGTGAAGCTGCACCACATTGCCTGAAATGAGTCCCAGAGGGTGCCTCACCTCCCACCATCACCATAAGTAGTGATAGACAATGGATGGTTGTCCGTCCAGCCAGCCACGCTTCCATCTCATGAGGGAGCAAAAAACGCAGTTGGTAGGTATGCCTGTCAACAGTTTGTCTCGGTGTTGAGGTAACAGTACTGCTGGCTCAAATTCATTGCAGGACATTAATGCCTGCAAGTCTGTATACTTTGAACTGTTTAACAGCCAAAGGTTTGGCACGTTCGTATACCAGTTTCTACCACACTATCCGAATAGCGGTTACTGAATATGGTGAGCCACACACAACCCATGTCAATGGGCCGGCCACATAAATTGTTTGACAGCCAGTGAGACCTGGTTGCACTGGACATGTTGGTATGAATTATGAGCTCAGATGTATGAATTAGGACTTGAACCCACAATCTTCTGACTGTGAGGTGATAGAGTGACAAATCAGCCAGAAGGAGACAACCTTCCACTCAGAAATGATGCTGTTGATATAAATGCTGTGGTACAGTGCACAAGTTTCAGCAACTGTCAGTGCTGTGTATTACCTGTGTTATCGTAGTATAGCTGAAATGGAAACTGAAAACTCAGTTTGGCAATAACTGTAGAGCACAGTGTATTTTTCTCTCTTGAAACATTCCATGTTCATATGATTGTACTATGATACAGTAAGCAATCTCCTATTAGGTTGATTTTAAATGTTTGTAATTTTTAAACTCTGTCTTAATCCTCAGTACACCCTATGGTCCAAGACCGTCTCGTCGCCCAGACAGCTGGCATGATCGTGATGGAGGGCCCTCAAGCATTCAAGTTACTGTGAAGCAAAATTTGGAGAGAAATGCAAGTGCCAATACACGGCGAACCTGGTTTAAAATCACTGTAGGTCCTTATTTTCGATGTGCTGTTCTGTCTTTATTTTTATGTTGTGTACATTTGATACCGGACTTCTGTGTGGATCTCTGTGGGCTTTTTTAAAAGTTCATTCATGGGATGAGGATGTTGCTATCTAGACCGCATATATCACCCATCCCTAATTACCCAGAGGGAAGTTAAGATTCAGCCACATTGCTGTGGGTCTGTGAAGCCAGACCAGGTAAGGATGGTAATGTCCTAAAGGACATTTGTGAACCAGATGGGTTTTTCCAACAATCAACAATGGATTCAAGGTCATCATTAGGTTCTTAATTCCAGATATTTATCGAATTCACTTTCAACCGTCTGCCATGGCAATATTCGAACCCAGGCCCCCAGAATGTTATCTGGGTCTCTGAAGTAACAGTCCAGCGATAATACCACCAGGCCGTTGCCTCCCTCAAGAATCAAGGCCTTTTGTTCATAAATCTCATTCCTTTTGAGAACTTGTAACAATTTTGCTCTTTTCCATCTTGCTGTTTACTCCCAGAATCTTTCTCTTCACTATCTTTGCTCTTTGCTGCCCTACTCCAATAAGAGGGAATGCCCTAACCCATTCCATTCTTTCCAATGTGAACTTCCAGTAAGACATACACTTAACACAACTGTTCTGTGTCCTGTTCTATGCTCCACTAATGCAATATGGACTAGAACTGAAATTGCGTAACTATGCATTTCAGTTATACACAATATACAATGTTGTGAAGGGCATTTAACCTCCCCACAATTGGAAAATTGTATCATTATCTTAATACATTCATTCCACGTTGAACTTGATGATGCCTTGTTAGGTCTAAACTTTGGTGTAATATAATATTTTGAGCCTTTGTGCTAACTTCCAAATATATTTATCCAGATCTTAATTATAAAGTTTTTGAAAATGGATGTTGTAAAGTTAAATGTTGAGTATGAATACAGCAAAATATTTTTGTTCTCTCTTTAGATTCCCTTTGGAAAGAAATATGATAAATCCTGGCTATTGTCAAACTTGCACAATATGTGCAGTGTTCCCTTTACTCCTGTTCAGGTAGGAACAACAGCACCTATGATTTTGCTAGGCAAAGCAAGAATGTTAAAAAAATGTCGGTAAAATTAGATTTTATGCAGACTGATTCGTATACTCAAAAGGCAGAGTTAATAGCAGAGATAAGCGGTTTATGCTCCCAATCTGTTCAGAAGTTTCTTTTGGCAACTGGGTGGCTTGGAATTTGGAGCAGAGCACAGATTGATCTTGTTTTTGTTTCTTAAATCATTTGCGTAATGTGGGTGATCACTGGCTGGGCCAGCCTTAATTGCCCATCCCTAGTTGAGAAGATGGTGAGCTGGCGCCTTGAAGCGCTGGAATGTGTGCGCCGTAGGGACGTCCATCATGCTGTTAGAGAGGTAGATCCAAAATTCTGTCCCAGTGTTACTCAAGGAACAGCAATATATTTCCAAGTTAGGATGGCTAGATTTGGAGGGAAGCTTGCAAGTATTCCCATGTCTGGTGGTGGTATTCTGTTGCCTCGGTCCTTCTAGATGGAAGTGGTCCTAGGTTTGGAGAATTAAAGAAGCTTTGGTGAATTTCTGCAGAGCATCTTGTAGGTGGTACACATTGCTGCTACTGAGCATCAGTGGTTGAGGGAGTTGATGTTATGGATCTGATGCCAGTCAAGCAGGTTGCTTTGTCCTGGATGATGTCAAGCTTTGTGAATGTTTTTGCAGCTGCATTCATCCAGGGAAGTGGGGAGCATTCCTTCATAATCCTGACTTGCCCTTTTGGACAGGCTTTGGAGAGTCAGGAGGTGAGTTATAGCAGGATTCCTAATCTCTGTTTCTAGCCGCTTATTAATGTAACTGGTCCAGTTTTATATCGTAGATATAGCATCGTATAGTTCACACTTGTCACTGAAGTCTGACCCAATTAACGGAATTTTGGTTGGAGATCCTTTGTTCTGTTCTAGTGCTGATCAAAATAGGCCAAAACAGCACAAACACAGTTAATTGTATCCCTCTGGGACAGTTTAAACAACTTGCTTTCACTAGTAGTCCTACTTACAGTAGGAATGTTGGAGGATGGGGGGTGGGGGGAGGTTTGGGGGGGGAGAGTTGAATTCCCATGAAAGGTATCCATAAGACAGATTAAGCATGTATTCTTTAAAATTTAGAGATTTAACTATTGGAACATGTAAAATTCTTTAACGAGCTTGACAGAGTGAATGCTGAGTGATTTTATTTTTTCTTCTGGACATGGGTGAAGGGGTTGGTCACAGTCTCAGGATGAAGGACCATTTATTTA
Source organism: Stegostoma tigrinum (assembly GCF_030684315.1). NCBI lineage: Eukaryota > Metazoa > Chordata > Chondrichthyes > Orectolobiformes > Stegostomatidae > Stegostoma > Stegostoma tigrinum. The sequence continues at coordinate 11,801,059 of NC_081395.1, read as the reverse complement.
AGACTGAAGTGAGAGATTTCTTCACTTTCTGTCCCAGCGACTTGTGGATACTCAGGCTTGGAATGTATTTGAGTGCTAAACAGACCTTTGGACTCTGAAGGAATGAAGGGACAGCACAGGAAGTTGCAGCTCGGTATTAGATCAGCTATGATCTTGTCGTTTCACTGAGCTGGCTTGACGACCTGAATAACCTACTCCAGTGCCTATTTCTTATGTTACTGGAAGGGCATGCATAGAAGAAAGACCAGCTAACTTTAATGGGCGCCAAACAATTGGGAAGGCACCTGCTATGTTGGCCTTTATTGCAAAAGTATAGGAGTAAATAAGCCTTGCTGTAATTGTGTAGGGCCTTGGTCTATGTTTTGATTTAACTGTCCGGCTCATGGCCCACCCAAAAATGAGACCACCCCCGGAACAAGTGGTTTTGGCAATGTTTGTTGAATTTATTCAGTCAGCTAAATGGGTACAAATACAAGTAAGAAATCTTTATTGCCTACATGCTGCACGTGCAGTGCACGGACTGATAGTGGTCATTCTTGGATTAGTTAGGGTAGTGTATACCGAATTTCTGATTGGTTCCGTTAAAGGTAATGATTAATCATCAAGATATCATTCACTAGTAGGGCTATTCCTATTGCTTATAGTTGATTTCCTATCATTTCATTGAATTTTGAAGCTTACCATGAGGTAACAACATGCTTTGCATCATCTTTCCCCATACATTTCAAACAGGGGTTTTATGCATCATGTCCTCATGAATGATACTCATTGTCTCAGATCTTGTTAAATTGATACAGATCCCTCATTCAGTCAAGCATCTATCAATGACTGTGTTTGTTTGTTTGTTTTAAAGGCTTTGCTTAATATGCTTCTCCCCTCTCTCTAGCTTTTAGTGTTAACAGCCATTTACAATAACAGCCAGCTAAAATAAAGAACGTACTGGAAATGTTGCTTATAACTATACATTGTAAACCTAAGATGACAAAATTGCAAAGTATTATTGCATAAAATCTCAACAGGTTATCCTTGAGTTACATGAAATGTGTGCAAAATATAAAAGCAAAATAAACAATGTATGAAAGATCAGAATGAAATGTCCTTATACATTACGTCAATATATAGCTCAGTAATGACAGTCTGGAAGTATACTGACTACAAAGCCCAAGATAATATTTTTAGCAAAAATGTGATTGTTTTCTAAGCAAAATACAACAAATTAAAACAACGCAGCTGTTGACCTTGGCCTTGTCCTTCTCATAATGCTAGTTCCTCAATAACAAAAATGAAGGAATGTAGCTCCACACGGGCAACTAAGTTTTTGCCTCTTTTTTTCTGGCACTGTCTGCTGACACTGATGACTGTGGTCAACTATACATGTTTGCTAGTTTGAGAGCACATATGCGCACAGTTCCATATGCAACGTGTCTTTATGTAGGATGTATGTATATCATGATGCACAAAGGCAGTACTACTGCATGTGTGATTTTTAAAAGGGGGCTTAGTGGTGGGAAGAAGGGCTGAATCCCCATGAGTGTAGAGGGAAGAGGGCCCAGAATCCAGAGGCTGGAGAAGTAACTAGAGTTGGGGCGTTGAAGCCATCCTTCCACTTATCTCCCATCTGCTGCACTTTGCCCTGGTTCAGCCACTCCCACGCTCATATGCACAGGAGTAAAATGCTCTAACCTTGTGAAGCTAGCCCTGCTGCAAAAACAATTCTGCAATGTGCTTGGTGTGGCGTTCATTTACTTAACCCAGTGGTCTGTGGCCTCTAGCTCCAGAGTCTGACGTGTGTCATTAACAACTCATTGGCAGTTCATCTTATCTGGTTGAAAGTTGAAAATGTCAGAATTGATTGTTTATGAAAATAAAAGATGAACTATTATACTGCATTTTATGGTTTCAAATGATTGTTTTAACAAAAAGCATTATTGTGTTGTTTATAATCCAATTTGAATGATGCTACCATACTACGGTTATAGATAATGCCCTCTGTTCAATGAAGAGGTTTTTAATGGGTTGTGAGCGTTGTTACTTGTAATATAGCTTAGCTGAATTATTCTAAAAGTGCTGTTAGAGCTTTCTTTGTTGTGAGCCAACAGCTCAATCGTTGCCTGAATTCTCTATCTGGAGTTAGTCTGTTTTGCTGGTTTTAGTGACAAAATTATAGGTTCCCAATTTTTTATTTTTGGCCACTTAAGGAGAAAAGTTTTTCAGGCTTTTTAAAACTTATTTTTGGAAGAGATGTAGGCGTTACTGGCAAGTCCATCATTTGTTGCCCATCCCTAATTGCCCTTGAAGGGAATGGCTTTTTCAGCCATTTTAAAGGAGTAGTTAAAGGTCAAGTATGTTGTTGTGAGCCTGGAGCCATATGCAGACCATACCTGGTAAGGTATGGCAGGTTTCCTTCCTAAAGGACATCTGTGAACTAGATGGGTCCTTGAGACAGTTGATAGTTTTATGGTATCACTAGACACCCAGTTTCAACACTAGATTTTCATTAATCACATGAAAATGCCACCTTCTGTCATGGCAGGATGGAACTGTGTCCCCATACTACTAGCCTGGCCTCTGGATTACTGATCCTTACTGTTAAACCCAGTGATAAAAAACAGTTGTTCATCCCGCACTTAACACATCTACTCAAGGTAGTGATAGTGTTCTTACCTCTGAGCCAAGAGACCTGGTTTCAAGTTTCACCTACTCCAGAAGGTGTGCAGTAATATCTCTGAACAGGTTGGTTAGAAAATATCTACCACTAGGATTCTCTTTGAGCTGTCGGGTTAAGGGTGTGCTCCTATTCTTAAAAATTCTGTTATTATTGTTTGAGTCTTAAACCCGCACCCCCAGCCTGATATAAAGGATGTTTAATTTTGCCAATTCTAGCTGTAAATGGGAAGGGGATGAATGAAATTTTAAACTCAGTCCAGATAGTTTATGAAAAGTCACTTGGAATCCTGAATAACTTTCTGCGAGTTGCTGCCATTATGCCTTTAGTTCTCAGGGCTGATTGGCACGTCAACCAATGGTCACTGCCTGTTGTAAAGAATAGGCAGCTTTTTTTTAAATCCACTTGTGGGATGTGGATGTCAATGACTGGGCCAGCATCTGTTGCCCATCTCTAGCTACTCCCTTGAGAAGGTGGTGTTCAGCTGCCTTCTTGAACCACTGCAGTCCATGGTCTCCAGGTAGACCGACAGTGCCCTTGAGGATATCCAATTTCTTCTAACATTTGTAGTATCACATTAAAGGCTGTCTTACCAAGTGCTCATCAACCTTCTCTTCAACATTCATGAAATCAAGACTTATTTGCACTTGATCAATAGAAGACAGTAATGAAATCTTTCTGTCCACAGTTTCACTATGACGGTAATAAGGCAGTATTCTATGTCGAAGATTCTACAACTGCTAATGCTTTAAAACAGATATCGAGAAGAATTGTTGATAAGGATTTATACCGGGTATGTGTCTCTATATATATTTCTGACAGTAACATGTGCCCCATATTAAAAAAACAAACCCTTTTGATGGAACAAAAACAAATTTGCTGTGTTGTTTGAAGTGGTCCTAACCATTGCTGGATCTGCAGCAGGCCTACCCAAGAATTGTCATTGTTTTAAACCTGACCCTTCCTGAAATCAGGTCATTTCCACTAGGGTACCAGGTCCAGATAATTGGATCTCACTAAGCTGGTCCACAGGGGAGGTCAGCCTAGCTGTGTCCAGTCCTGCCCTCAAACTGCACAGAGCTGTGACAGAGAAGTGTTGGCTGTCTTTTCCATTTTCTACCTGAGAATCCAGAAGGGGACGTGCTTGGGCAGATGCTGAGAAATTATTTCTGCTGACTGGGGAGTCTAAAATTGTTTCATGATAAGGTGGCGATTATTTAGGGCTGAAATTAAGACATTTCTTCTCTCAAATGTTTGTGAATCTTTGGAATTCCCTACCCAAGAAGGTTGTGGGTAATTCGTTATTGAATTTATTTAAAGTTAGGGCCACACAGATTTTTGAGCTCTCGGGACTGGCAAAATCTTAAATTTGATTACAGGCAAACATTTTGATTTCCTTCAGGTGGCCATCATCGTTAGTCCTTCGGTTTCAAATGAGCTCAAATCAGAGGAGATCGAGCACATAAAGGTATGGACAGCTTTCTCACACCTTGATTTAAAAATGCAATTCAGCTCCTACTGGAAAATGACCAACTTGTTGCTAATAAATGCAAATTTATGAAAAAATTTGAGGACATTGCTATTTTTGTTTTGATTCTTAATTTTCAATGCAATTAATAACAGAAGGTCAAATTTAACAGACAAGACCAGGAGGAGTTTTACTTATCCGTTGTAGCAGAAAGCAAGAGAAATTGCAGAAAGAGAGTTTGCATTTGTATAATATCTTGCACTCCATCAAATCACTTCATAATTAATGTTACTTTTGAGGTGATGTTGTTATAGACGTTAGTGGCAATTAAGATTTGAGCATAAACAGGAGTGTCAGACATTGGGCTGTGAAAATTTTGTGTCAAAGGGATGTTCGATTTGTATGTGGTTGAGAGATGCATATCAGCTTACATCAGGAAAAATTCTCACCTTCACAAATTATCACGGGCATGGATAGGGTGCACAGTAGTTGTCCCAGGGTGGAAATGTCAAATGCTAGTGGGCATAGGTTTGAGGTGAGAAGGGGAAAGTTTAAAGGAGATATGTGAGGCAAGTTTATTTTTCTCACGTGATAGTAGGTGTCTGGAATGCGCTGCCAGCGGAAGAGGTAGAAGCAGATACGATAGCAAAGTTTGAGGTATTGAGACAGACACACGGACAGGCAGAGAATAGAGGGATACGGATCATCTGCAAACAGAATTAGTTTAGAATGGCATTGTGGTCAGTGCGGATGTGATGGGTCATAGTGCCCGTTCCTCTGCTATATTGTTCTGTTCTGTGTTCACTGGTAATGTCACAGTGTCTGTTGATGACTTTGAGAGGGCAGATGAGACCTTGGCTTAGCATCTCAAAAATGACAATACCTCTGACTGTGTCTTGTCCCTCGCCACTACCTGAACACCATCTTAGATTATAGATTAATTCCTACACGATGCAATAGTCTGCCAAAAGAGAGGCAGGATTGGTGTTGCTCAGCCAAGAATTACTCCTCTAAAGGAAAGCATCTTGCGTGACTTCGTAACTCAAGTAGAGCTGGCAGGTAGTTCATGGCAGACGTGCCAAGGCTTCAGCTGTTCCTGTACTTCGGATGAGGCAACAAATGATCATTTCATATACCTGAGGGGGTACCTTCGTTTCACTGAAATTATCACCATTTAATTTGCAGCAGTGTATGAGTAAACGTTACGATGGATCTCAGCAGGCCCTAGACCTAAACAGCATACGTAGTGACCCAGGTATGGATTTGAAGTTTTTGTCATCTGTTTGGTGACTTGAAGTTGCCTTAGGTAATTAAGAAAACCTGGCATTAATAGCATTGCAACCTACCCAACTTTCTTCTCCTGCCTCTTACCTCTATTCCTTACCCAGTTCTGTCGTTTTTTTGAGTCGCAGTTCTTTTGCAGATGAAACCGCGCACTTGAAAAATAGTTTTACTTGTCTCTTACCCCGTTCCCCCCACACACTCTGACATTTTGCCTTACTAAAAAGACATCAGATCTGACAGATGTTTAAAAAATTCTTTTATGGGATTTGGGCGTCGCCAGCTGGCAGCATTTATTTCCCATCCCTAGTTGCCCTTGAATGGAGATGGTTAACCAATTCGTTTCCAGGCCACTCTTTACTTGTTTCAATATTACAATGACACCCTGTGTTCCAGATTTAACTTTGCCTAGTGGTTTTCTCAAGCTCAAAAAACCCACCTATTGGAGTCTAGGGCTATTTATTTCATCGAAAGGATTGGTATCTTTACAGCACTATTTGTGGGCTCAGAAGTGATAAGAATGCTTCCTTCCAGCTTGCCTGTCTTAGACCCAACCACCCTCCCAACAAAAAGACACCCCATCTGTGAACTGAGGACTATTTGATGAATTGCTGTTCTGTGGTGAAGTTAAGATCTGTTAACCCAGTGCAGATCAAGAGTTGTGTGGAGGGGTGATGCAATGCCTAGGTTGTGGAAGCACTCAGCAAGGTCACCGGCCCCCCCCCCCCCATCTTAAAATTGGAGCGGCAATATGCAGCATTGCACACAGGCCATGAATGATTTGTAATTATTGCTTCTGATTCCTAACAATTACTGTTTGATTGTTCAGACCTCATCTCTCAGAATATTGAAGTGGTGTTAAACAGGAGGAGTTCCATGAGCACAATCATCAAAATAATAGAGGAGAACATTCCAGAGGTATGCAGGGTATAAATTGTGGGAGGAGGGATACTTTGCTCTTATTTTCTGTAATAATGAAAAGGTTGAAGCAAAATCCTGCAGAGGAGTTTTACATAACTTTATGTACACTGTAATGCATAGCGAACAGGGAGCGCAGCAATGCTGTAGTGTCTTTTGTAGAACTAACAGGCCACTGCTGATTGTTTCCTTAACATAAAATGATCTTCTGCCCATTAGCCCTCCTATTCGGATTGCTGCTCTCATCTGTTTGACAGTTGTAATCTCTGCCTCCCCTTGTTTTTATAGTTGCTCTCACTCAACCTGGGCAATAACCGGCTCTACCGACTGGAAGACCTGGCAGATCTGATTACCAAAGCACCTCATTTGAAAATTTTAAATCTTTCCAGAAATGAGGTGAGTGTCTGTTTACAGCAATGGTGAGAAGCTTAGTTATGATTGTTTTACGAGCTGTGGCTGAAATATGTCCTCCCCTCTACTCCGCTGAGGGCTCTTTCAGATTTCTGAAGGACTACTTTTTCATTCCCGCTAACTTTTTTTTAGGTGAGATGCAGTCATTTAGTAATAATACTTGCTGTATTTTACGTATTGGGTATTTGGACTTGCAGAGAATCAGAATTAGAGAAATTCATCAATATTTTCAATTATCACAGCTCAAATCTGAAAGAGATCTGGACAAAATAAAAGGCTTCAAGCTGGAAGAGCTGTGGTTGGATGGGAACCCTCTCTGTGACAGCTTCCGGGATCAGGCTACTTATGTCAGGTCAGTGAAAGGACTCCTTGTTGTTTTGTTACAGGGAGCCTCTCAAATGGCAGACAGTATATTGTTCTTACCCTTACTTCTATTTAAAAGTAACCTAATTTTCTCACTAATTTCTTTTCATGGAATACCAGTAATATTGGGAGATAACAATATTATTTTTCACAAAGCCACTAATGTAGATGTGGTATTCGTGTTTCATGCATAAGTATATGCCCTAAGTGAGCATCTTTCCCAATAGGCAAACTGTTAATAACCTATTCTTTTTAAAAAGAATGTGTTTTCTGTTTTGAGGTAGCTTTACCAAAAACCTGTAGGCCCGACTCTCTTTGTGAAAGACCATTGATTAATTTTTAATCATTCTCCTTTAGGGTCTCAGAATGTGGGGACTACAGTCCAAAGGCCCCCTAGTTGTACTACATCTTCCTGTTCAATTTTGCAACAGGTCAATTTGTATTTTTTATGCTGTGGTTAGAGGTTGCAAAATGCTATGCGCCTCAAGACTGAAGAAACTCTTGTTTACCCAAAAGATTCTCAACAAACATCTTGCATTCCTAAAAAGCATCGAATGATCTTAAAAGCCACTGATCACAGTAATAAGCCAGTTGCTCTCTACCTGATGAAATTTGAGTTGCAAGTCTGCAGCAGCACTTTGCTTGGCATCAAATTTAGAAGAAAGAAAACCTGAACCATTGCTTGTCAGTCCTTGTATCTGTGAAAGATGCAGATATTTGTTGGTCAATGAAGAAAACTGGTTAGCCAGTGACGGGTAAGATTTGTCAGGCAAGCAACAGCCTAAGACAGACACAGTCATGCATCGACCTTCAGAATGCTGGACTATGGTCATGTGGCCTTGACAGATTCCTGGTTTTTACATCTGACTTGGAAATTTAATTGAAGAGTTTTTGGGTGACGAAGCAACTTGAGAGGAAAATCACACACCCTGTACATTGTATTCACTGTCTTTTTGACAAAGTAAAATTCCAATTTTGTGGGCATGTTGAAATGTCTTTCAGAGTCAATTTAAGAACAAACCTTTGGAAGGAAGAAAAGTTCATTGAATCCTATCACAAAGCATTTGACACAAGGCATCAGTAATTTTTAAATTATTTTAAGATGTTATGATATAATATGACAAATTTTAATGTGAATAGTTGTTTAACTAGGTGTTCTTTGGACAACAGCCCTTCATTATACTCTCATCCTACCTCATCCACTTTGTGTTTTTCCCCAATTTCTCTTCCTTCGTCTTTGTTATCCTTCTTGCTTTCACTGGCTTTTTCCTTGTTCTGTTGCTCTTGAGACTTAGTTATAAGACCTATTTTGTGGGTTTTTTTGAAAATCTAGATTTGCCAACCAATTGTTAATTTTTGATTGTTCACTCCTGATGTGCAGTAATAATTTGGGCGGAGTGGATAGCTAGCACCTCTGTGATATCACACTGGTTTAACCCTTCTCCCCACCCAATTCCAACTAACCAGAATGTTGGTATCTCTTTTCCCAACATTGATCCTGTTAAATGTTGCCTCTGAGCAGGTGAGTGTTAGCTTGGTAAGTAAACGGAAACTGAATATGCGAGAGAATGAAGGCCATGTTGCTTTTAATTGACCTTCTTAAGCCTGAAGTGCAGCCTCAGAAAAAAACCGATGCATCCGAGACTTCTCTTTGCTGTTATTCATGTGAACTGATGACTCCCAAGATAGTTTGTGTTCTCATTTAATAAATGAATGAATTCCTGTGTCCTACTATTCAACGTAGCTGCTGGATGCAGTGTGAAATAACTCCAAGTTGTTATAAAAAAAATGCCACGTCATTAAAATTGGTTGGATAATTTAATTATTTTGGGCACTTGTTTTGCTTTGCAAAGAAGTGAGTCTGCTGCGCTCATATTCAGATGCAGATGAAAATCTAATGAGATTAAGTAGCAGATGATGTGGTGCAATGATATGAAAGGTAAATTCACTTTGCACTGAAAGTTTGTGTGTGTATGTCTATATAGAGACCCCTTTTTCTTCCTGCTTCCAGGAGTAATTTACATCAACAATTTCTTTAAATTGTTTGGCAGCATTTAGCTGATCTAAATGTTTTTAGTGTTGCTAAATAGACCAACAAAAAATGTTGCAACTGCAATAGACTTAATTATTGACCTAAAACCAACTTATGCATGATTTTTCCAGCACTTTAAAGCATATTCTAATCTTATACATGATGCATTTAAGACAGTTACTCTACATAATTTTGATGGATGTGCAGACCCAAAGCAGCAGAAACACTTCTGATAATACATCCTAGATCCTGCCAACTCCTATGAAACATGGAACCTGACCACCACCACATGTGGTCTGCCAGTGTGAAGACAAACCAAATGCAAGTATGCATTATCCCATGGCAGCTTTTTATTCTCAAGAGAATTATGCAGTTTCACAAACTGTTGTGGTAAACAGCAAACCCCAAGCATCTCTTGAAAGGACAACTGTTGGTCTATTGCTGCTGGTAGTGAGCGCATTGCAAATGTGAGAGTAATCCAATTTGAGTTGTCTATATGGTCTGCTGCTGACAGACTATTCTGTTCAAACAGTTGGCAGCTATTGATGAGAGTGTGTTCTAGTTGCGCAATGCCAGCCCAGGACAAAAGGTTTGGAATGTGGATTTAGGCTCTCATCACAAGACATCATGACCTTTATTTCACCAGAACAGAGAGCTTCCTGAAAAATCAGTTCTAAAGGCAGCACTATTCATAATGTTAACCTCTTGGTTGTATTTCATTTTACTTTCAACATGTTCAGTTCAGCATTTACTAGGCATGTTGGTGTAAATTATTTCCTGCGAGAGGCATTGATGATGTAATTTCACACCATCCCCCATTCTTTCCCATGCTATTTTATACTGGGATTTTGCTACGTTAGATTTTGCAGGGTCCATCAGATTTTGCCTATTTTTGAGGCTCCTTTCCTGGTGTGGAATTGTTTTGAAAATATCCTTTGGCTACGAAAGGAACTTATCCGGACTTTAGCATCCACCTTTAACATTGACTAGATTAGTGTAAGTTCGAGAATCGTGCTGGTTTGGTTTTAGTCTGTCTTTGATGGTATGAGGCTCATGGGGTGGTGGGGAGGCGACTGTGGAGCCACTTTCTTCATTCATGCATCCGTGGAAGTTTTCTCACGTTTTTTTTTCCCTTTTATTTGTTTCACCTCTCTCCCTCTTTGCAATGTTTGACAGTGCTGTCAGGGAAAAATTTCCAAAGTTACTCAGACTGGTAAGTACATCACTCACTGGTTTCTCGAAATTAATACGGTGTTTATAATACTGCAGGAACCGGGTACAGTAGTTGAGGGTGGGGGAGAACAGGACTCTGAATTTACTGTAATTTTATTTATATTTCCCACTTGTCTTGGCTGATTCAATGTACAAATATTGGACTGTAATTCAACTTTCAATGCAAGAGTGGTGGGATCACAGACTTCATAGAGCTGGTTTTACAAAGTCAATATCAAAGCCTTTTGTTTAATCTTGGGCGGGTTGGGAATGGAAGGGAATATTTATAACTCGTACTGAATTGTACTGCTTATCTCCCAATCGCCTGATTCTCGCTCATTTTCCACCTACAGGATGGCCATGAGCTCCCACCTCCCATTTCTTTTGATGTTGAGACTCCAACCACGCTTCCTTCGTGCAAGGTATGGTGTGAATAGGCTGCTTTGATAGAGACAGTTATCTTCTGCTGAAGTCAACTCTTGTGGAATATTGGAGGGTATCTGAGGGGTACAGGCTTAGAGACAGTGAGCCTGTTAAAGACAACACCTCTGGGTACCTAAGTGAATGAGATTGCAAATTTGATCGCGTACATAAAGACCAAGTGGTAACGCCAAGCTGATTTCATGATGCCCCAGTTGAAGTACTGTGTTAGATTCTATAATCTAGGGCTTTGGAAAGGGTATTTCACAGACCTGAAGTGGAGCAGTGACAAATTTGAGCTTTGAGCATTAGGATCATAATGACGTAACACAGATTGCATGGTGAGGTGGCAGAACCCTTCGAAATGATGAAAAAAACGTTACAGGGTAGATAAGAGTTGGTTGCTTCCTGTAGTGAAGGAACCATCTGTCATAGAATGATTACAGCATCAAAGGAACTAATTTGACCTGTCATGGACATGTGAGCTGTCTGCATATGCATCTTGACTAACCCTGATTAAGATCTCAAACACATTTTCAGACAGTGTTTTCCAGTTCATAACCACTCACGACACATAAACGAAGTGATTTTTTCCACTCATGCTGCACTTGCTCCCTTTGCCAGTCAATTAAAGTCAGTTGCAGACTCCTCTGCCAATGAGCACATTTTCTCTTCATTTCTTTTGTCTAAACCCCTCTCAATTTATCAAAGTTCTATCCTCATCCTCAACCTCTCCTTCTCCAAGGAGAACAGCCCCAGCCTCACCAGTCTATCCATGTAGTTGAAGTTTCTTGTTCATGGAAGTATTTCTGGTAGGTGTATTCTGTACCTTTATGAAAGCCTTAACATCCTTCCCAAAAGTATGATGTCTGCATTTTTTTATTGTTATTTGGTTTTGGATAAGAGGGACACTGGCATATCAGCATTTTTTGTCTGTGGCCTCCCTTGGGCAGTTAGTGGTCAGCGATCTACAGCTGAGGGGCTTTGCAAGCTGTTTCAAAGGACACTTGAGAGTCAACCACACTGGAGTCACATGCAGGCCAGATTGAGTAAAAGCAATAGATTTCCTGTTCTAAAGAACTTTGAACCAAATGGTGTCTTGAGATAATGCAGTGGTCCCCTAATCATTCTAATGAGATGTGCATTTTATTTCACTTTAAATTAATTGAATTTAAAAACTTTCAGCTAGCCTGGTGGAATCTGAATTCATAACTGGTGAGCATTAGACCAGACCAAACTAAATTGAATACACTCCTCCATTTGTGGCTGAGCTAGAGTTTTAATTTGCATTTATTGTAACTCCCTCGCCCTTGTACCCTTTGCATAAGGGACCTTGACATTTAACCACAGTTCATTGAAATGATTTACTACAGTGGTGGTTGAATATTGTTTATCTCCGCAATCTTGCATTGACCGTGTGCCTGGTTTAGATGCATTGGATTTTCAGAGAAGCCAGAGCTTACCCTGTTCCAGATTTTTGAGCACAAATCGATCCAGGTGGTTTAGCATTCACCTGAGGGAGCACTGTATTGTCAGGTGTCCTGGACCAGATGTGATAATCTAAAGCACTGCCTTCCTGTTGAGATCTTAAAGGCACAGCGTTAAAAGTTGAAGAAGTGTATGAGTTTTTCCCAACTGGTAGTTATCCATCAACATTATTTTTATGGGAGCTTACTTTGTGTAAATTTATTGCATTGTCTCCTACACAATCAGTTCTTCATTCACTGCAAAGTGCTTTGAGCATCGTAAAGGTGTGGAAGACACTCTGAATTCAAGCCGTTTTTGAACTCTAAATTTAATTAGATCAGCTTGCCGCCCTTCTAGTTTTATTAATTATTTTGTCTGATATTCTCCCCATTCTGCTGCTAAAAGCGGGTAATGATTTACCATGATATTTTAATTAAGTCAGTACTGTTTTTTACCCCTCTGAACATTGTGTGTTTGAACCCCATTCTGGAGACCTAAGTGTATAATCCAAACTGACAATGTCAGTCCAGGACTGAAGGAAGTTTATTTTGTACTATTGGGTTGGAGGTGTGTGGAGACAATACTCCGGGAGTGCTGGACTGTCAGAGGGACAACACTGAGGGAGTTTAGAGGAATGAGAGGTGTCTTGTTGAAACACAGGTCCCTGAGGGAAAAGACTAGATCAAGGAGGCACTGTTTTAAAATAACAGGTATCCCACTTAAGATAGAAATAAGAAATTTTTTGAGGGTTGAGAGTTTTCGGAAGTCTTCCGGAGGGAGGTAGAGTCATTGAACATTTTCAAGGTAAATATTGAACTGATTCTTGACTAACAAGGGGTATCTAGGGCAGACGTGATTATGGAGTTGAGGCTATAATCAGACCAGCCATGAATGTATTAAATGTTGGAGCAGGCTAAAGGGCTCATTTTTCATATTCCTCCTAATTTGTATGTAAGCATGACCACCTTATTTGTCTACACTGTAAGTAACTGCCCTTCACCAAACTTTAGAATATGCTGCAATAATGACATGCTGTGTTTAAAGTTGTTTTCTTTCAAACAAGTCATGCAAGAATCTTGGTGATTATTAGTGCTAGGTAAGGTGTGGATATAGACTTTAACATGCTATGTGTTTTCCTCTAACAGGCTAGTTACTTCGGTACAGATGAAATCAAAGTGCTTGTGTCACGATTCATACAACAGTAAGTACCTGAACAGTCAGATATGTATGTGTCAAACTTTATGCATAAAGAAATAGAAACTTTTTTAAAAACAATTTTTGTCAAATATATTTATAATTCTGTCCTTTCAACCAATTGCAGGCTGTCTTTTGTTTTATAACAGTGAATCCCAGATTTGAACTGGATGGAATGGTCCATTTAAAATTTGTAATGAAACCCAGAATTGCAAGTGGAGTCCTTTCATTCATTGTGTCTGAGAGCAGTTTTCTGCCTGAGCTTGTCACTTTGTGCCATTCTTTCACCTGTTCACCGTAACCCAGCACATTCTTCCATTCTCAGTTTGTTCTTGGAAGCAATTTAACCAAAAGCAAGAGAAAATGTGACTTTGGAAAAAAAAGAGAAATCTAAAATTACAAACAACAAAGGTTTGTAATTCTGTTCTACGGGTGCTTTGTCATTCCATGATCTTTTGTTCTGTCTTCTGTTTGTCCATCAGATTTCATTCTTATGATGTTCTCTGGGTGTTGATGAACCAGCATGGCTTGTACATGGAGGTTTTCCTCTTTCAGCTAAAGCTTTTGAACTAAAAGTCTGTGCTCTAATTTCCAGTGGTAAATATTACCACCAAAGTATGTTGGTCATGTTTTGCCCAGTCACTGTTAGCTTCCGCGTAACAGGGTCAGGTTTTGCCCTAATTCATTACTTATACTGCTAAAGGAGTGCATCTGTGCCTTGGTTGCTTCTAGACTTGACAATTCCAATTTTCCCTTGACCTCTGCCTGCCAGGCTTCAAAGACTTGAGCTTGTCCCAGGCAACGACCTGATTCGTCCGAGTCCTTTTCACCCATCAGGCCTACAGTCATCTTGACTAAATTGGCTCCCAGTCTGGCAATGCCTGGATTTTAAAGTATGCGCCCTGATCTTCAAATTCCCTCCATGGCCTTTCCCTTTCTATATCTCTGAAAGTTCCTCCAAGATCTCTGCACTCTTACTCCTGGCAACAGTTGTAACTCTGAGTTTAATTGCACCATCTTTAGCAGCCATGCCTTTGCTGCGAGCTTTGAAATGTCTACCTGAAACCTCTCCGTCTCTTTGCCTGTTTACCTCTGACTTTGGATATTTGCAACCGTCTTTAGAACGTTCCTTTAAACCCATCTCTGATCAAACTTGTTCCCTGTCCTTTTATCTCCTTATGTGGCGTAGTGTCAGATCATGTTTTACAGTATGCTTGTAAAGAGACACTTGTGTGATAGTTCACAATGTTGAAGGAGCTGGACACTTGTAAGTCATGTCCAAAGCTAGGGGAATAGCACTTGTGCTTCTTTTGACCAAGAAAAGACAGGATAGATAAACTATTTCCACTGGTTGGGCATTTTAGATCTAGAAGCATAGTCTGAGAATTCAGGCCAGAGTGTTCAGGAGAGATGTTAGGAAGTTCTTGTACACAAAGAGTCGTAGATGTTTGGAACTCTTCCACAAGCATCACTGGATGTGAGATGAGTTGTTAATTTTAAATCTGAGACAGCTGTATTTTTGTAAAGTAAAGGTTATGAGGGATATGGACCACAGGCAACAGTGTATGGAATGGTGGAACAGCCTTGAAGGGCTGAATGGCCTACTGCTGTTCCTAAAGGAAAACAGAAAGCAAGACACGGATGCTGAATACAGCAGTTAAACATAGGTTTGGAATCTGGAGAATTACTGAGCAACCACCAGCAAAACAAAGGTCTGAGCCACTTTGATACAGCAACTTGTGTCAATGGTAGCCATGCTGTGGAGGTGCCAGTGTCGGTCTGGGGGGTGGATGAAGTCAGAAGTCACATGACACCAGGTTATAGTCCAACAGGTTGACTTGAAATCCCAAGCTTTTGGAGCGCAGTCCCTTCATTTCACCTGACAAAGGGGCTACACTCCAAAAGTTTGTGATTTCAAATAAACCCTGTTGTTTCTGTTGTGACTTCTGACGTTGTCTACCCCAGTCCAACATCAGCACCTCCATCTCACCCTCGTCTTGTGGAGCAGAAATATGAGAGTCCCAGAAGAAGAAATGTTTTCCCTAAAATGATTTCTGGATTTATGTATCTTTAGAGTTGATATATCTGATTAAATGTCTATCAAAACTAGGCACTTGTGTTGAAGACAAAGGAGACTGCAGACAAGGCTGCCTCTTGACTCTCATTCATTTAGCACCTCCATTTTAGACCAAGGAATGAGTGAGACAGCAGCTAGTGTGAACTGTCAAGTGTTGCTTTGGGATAACACAGGCCCATGGCTTCATTCCTAAACAGACTTCAGTAACCCAAACCAAGCTGACTCACCAACAGAAAGCCCTTTGTTCCCACTCCCTGACGTTGTTTTTCTTCCTTTTGCAGGTACTATTCAGTTTATGATTCAACAGACAGGCAGGGACTGCTGGATGCCTACCATGATACGGCTTGCTGCTCGCTCAGTATTCCATTTTCTCCACAGAACCCTGCCAGGTTTGTAACCTTCAGGCAAACCGCTTTCCACCAAGAGTGGTGTACAGCTGTCTTCAAGCACACAAGTAGAAGCTGGTTCATACGCAGCCTACACACCGGCACGTTATACACATGCAACTTCCCCTGGTCTCTCACTGATACACATGGTCTGTGCTCCCACATGCCCCCCCCCCCCCCACCCCGGCCATGCTCCCCAAACACACGTGTACACTTGCACATTCATCCCACAAACACATATACATACTTTGTCACACACCCCCACACACATCCACATGTGCTACCTTCCCCATGCACCCCCTACACCCCACACACAGGCTTTCTCACACCTACACCTTCCACATACCCTCTGACATCCCCTGGAAAGGGAGACATGTCCCTCCTCTTGATAGGGGAAGGGAAGGAAGGAATGTATCCTTCTGTGCTTGATCACGCCCTGTTTACAGCAATGAGCACTGTTCTTTCCGAGCGGCACTGGAAGCATTGTGAGAATTCTGTTGACTGGATGTGGGAACAGTAACATTTACCTACGTCAGGCAAATACTGTTTGGAGGAGGCATTTAAAGCAGACATTGTGGATGGGTGAGAAGCAGCCCCTTTGATCAGATGGAAAATATTCATTACCCCTAATATACGTTATCGTGGCAAATAGAGCTAAAAGGAGAATGCGAGAGTTCATCAGTGAAGTACTGGCTATGATTTGTTTAAAATGATTTGTCATTCTTCTTTAAATTCATACTGTGGTGTTGTAAAGGTAAGAATTAGGGGCAGCTATTACCTGATCCTGCAGAAGTTGTACTTCCTCGCTGTCCTGAAAATAATGGTGTTGTGTCCAAACAGGAGCAGCCTGGGAGAGTATTTCAAGGAGAGTAGGAACGTGAGGAGACTGAAGGACCCAAGTAAGTGAAGTGCAATTTGATTTTTGGTTCCTATGTAGCAGTCTCTGTTTAAGAAAAACACTGTTGCTATGCAAAGTGAAACACAAGTCAATCAAAAGTCAGAAGATATTTGAATCCATTTTGCTTTGCAGTTTTTTTGAAATGATGGAAAATTCCTTTAGGACCAGACACGAACAAGGTAGTTTCTTTTGAACAGGTTAGCTTCTGATTTGGGTGAAAGTTCTGGTTTAGACTCTTGCAATTGACCATATGGTGAGTAGAGTCACAAACAAAAGTACTGAAGGTCAACTTTGCATCGGGTTGTCTTTCAATGTTTGATTTTTTTTAGATGAGTCATTTAGCTTCAAAGCACTCAGATGATCAGGGAAGCAGGTGATAAGCAACAAAAACAGAAGTTGCTGGAAAAGCTCAACAGGTCTGGCAGCATCTGTGAAGAGAAATCAGAGTTAATGTTTCAGGTCTGGTGACCCTTCCTCAGAACTGTTCCTGATTTACAGCATCCATGGTTCTTTTGGCTTTTATTTAAGCGGATGATAAAGTTCAGTACAATCCTGTCCTATAACACATCCATGCACTTGTACCTGCTGGATTTCATAATAACATATCACACCACTTTCCAAACCCAGGCTCTATGTACTTTTTGAGATGTTGCATCGTTTTTGCTGGAATCCATGCCTTACAGGATATATTTGTACTCTGTTAATTGCAATCTTATCTGTCTTTTCTACCTGTGATAAAATAATCTGCCCTCTGATAAGAGAAATGTTGAAAAAGGCTCAAGTTTTTATTTTGTCTTTGCTCTGGGCTATCTGGAAACTGCTGACTCAGGATTGCCTTTTATTCCAGCTATGTGGAACTTTGCTGGAGAGGCTGATTTTTCATGTATGTTCTTCTGCTGTTGGGGTATTGTGATCTTTGCGTAGTATCCACACACTCCGAATCTCTGACAATAATGAGAAATGAAGACTCCAGTGTTGTGTTCTCTCTATCTACCTGTGGAGCTTTGAGGCCCATGGTCACAGCCCCGAATAGGATCAGCTAGTTCCATACAGACCTAGGGATGCAGCATCAGACTGTGCAGACTATGTGTCTTATTACTGCATTACTTATCCTTTAATGTAGCTGTTTTAAACCCTGCACTTCCTCCCTTGAGTTATACAGGGTAGAAAGTTCCGAAGTTTTATGCTTGCTGATCCCTTGGGTAGGAAACTGGTGTAAGAAGCTAAAGGCTAGCCCAGTTTGGCTTTGGTGGGAAGAGGGATTAGAAGTTTTTAGAGGGGCAGAGAGTAGAAGAAGGTAGAGCAGTTAAGGAAAAGACGTCTTGAGAACGTGCTCATAGAAATTTCCTTGCCAGAAATTGTTGAAGAAGGAGATTCTCAAGATGAAAGGGTAAGGTGGAGGGAACAAATCCAGCCAGGTTACCAGAGTACAGTTGTGAAGAGAATAGATGAGCTATATAAACCTGATTGTGTTATTGGATGGGAATTATACAGGAGTAGCAGACGTCTTTTGAACTGCATCTGAGCAAAGTGCCCAATGACCCTTGGCTGTGCTGGCTTCATTGACTATGGAGAATTCAGCTTGAGGCCTCACATCACAAAGCTTCAGCTGTCCCATCCGTGCCGCAAACCACTCAAACACCAGTAGGTTGCTTTTGCTTTGTCGCAATCATTTTAAATTGTAGTACCACTACCCTTTCCAGAAATAAAAACCTTGTAGAGTATTCTGAATTAGACTTAAATATATTACGTAGCAATATTAGGGTTTGAGTCAGGGTTGAGTAGCCTCCCTGAAGATCATGTTTAAATATCAGTACAGGTTTAGACAGGCAGGGGTATGATGGACAACAAATTTGTAGAGTGCATCTGGAATTGTTTCTTATAGCAGTACACTGCAGAACCTACCCAGCAGCTGACTATTTTAAACCTACTAACACAGCCTTAAATTAATATTCAGGAAGATCGACTCAATGCCCTCCACTTAGGGCAATTGGAGAAGCATGAAGAAAGTTGTCTAAAGCAAGCTTGGAAAATAAGCAAAAGGGGAAGTCAGTGGCAGGCATTTAAGTAGATAGTCCATAATGCTAATGGACTTTATTCGGAAGAATCAAAAGGCAGATTGCTATTTAAATAGAGATTCCAAAAAATGCAGTGCAGTGGAATGTGTTCTTGTGCAAGAAATATAAAATATTAGCGTGCAAGTGCAGCAAGGAGTTGAGAATGTAAATAAAATTTCAGGCTTCATTATGAGGGGCTTGGAATTTGATAGTAGGGAAGTCTTGTTACAAATGTACAGGGTGTCGGTGAGGCTGCATCCAGACAAGAGTGTACAGTTTTGGTCCCCATTTTAAAGCAAGGGTATGCTGGAGGCTGTTTAAAAGAGATTCATTAGGCTGTTTCCTGAAATTGATTTTTCAAGAATGGCTAAACAGGTTAGGTCTATTGCATTAGAGTTTTGAAGAATTAATGAAACATACACGATCCTGAAGTTGCTTAACAGCATAGATGTCAAGATGTTTCACTCGTGTAAGACGTTTGAGCTAAGGAACATAGTTACGGAAATTAGTGACACTCTCCCAAAACTGAGTTTTCCACACCGGGTATGTCAATATGTTAAGGTATGAGAAGACAACCAGGAAGACTCTCTTTAAAAGCCATGCATTGAATCACAAAGGTGCTTGAGGGCAGTGGGAATTGTTCTTTCCGCAAAATGTTTCCATGTCCTTGTGATTGCATTCATTGTCATCAGTGGCACGAGCAGAGAACATGACAGGACCCCGTTTACATTGATCTACAACAATTAACCTTGGGGGCACAGTACTTGGCCTTCATTAGTTAAGAGCTAGTATGTGTTTTCAGTAATTCCTGCTGGAGTCTCGTCTTTGGGTATAATTGATTTTAATTATTTGTTCCCCTCTCTTTGTTTTGCTTGTAGCACTTCGGGCAAAGTTGCTGAAACACACCAGATTAAATGTTGTAGCCTTTCTCAATGAACTCCCAAAGACACAGCATGACACAGCCTCCTTTGTGGTGGATGTAAGCACACAAACAGTAAGTGAAAGGCTACTTGTTTTCCAGACTGTCCTGTTAACTCAGTTCCTTGTGCAACCTTCTGTGATCTTGCTCTCCCTTCCCCTTCTTCCTGGAGGTGTTCAGTCCAGATTGCAAAATGGTGACTGGGGGAGGGTGCGGAAAAATGCTTTGTGTGGCTGTTCCTGATGTCTTAGTCTAAATTTTGAGTATCAGCAAAGTGTTGGACTTATAGGAGTCTTATTATCTGAACCTCATACTGGGATTTCCAGCAATGTTCACTATGCTAGAGTAGGTTTAAGGAACCAAATGGTATCCTTCTGCTCCTAATTCCTGTGTAGGGGAGCTGTGCAGCCTGGTCATCATACTTGCCATTCTGTTGCATTGTAAAACTCATACATGGTGCTGGGCAGTTGTTGGAGACAATCCTGAGGGACAGGAAGGGCAGCGACTGATTAGGAATAGTTAACAATGTGCATGGGAAATTGTCTCATAACTTAATTGTGTTTTTTGAAGAAGTAATGAAGAGGATCGAGGGCAGAGCAGTGGATGTGATCTACATGGACTTCAGTAAGGTGTTTGACAAGGTTCCTCGTGGTAGACTGGTTTGATCATGCTTATTTTTGTCATTCTTATAAATGACTTGGGTGTGAACATCGAAGGTATGGTTAATAAGTCTGCAGCTGACACCAAAATTTGATCTGTAGTAGACAGCAAAGAAGATTACCTTGGAGTACAATGGGATCGTGATCAGGTGGGCCAGTAGGCTGAGGGGTGGCAGATTGAGTTTAATTTCGATAAATATGAGGTGCTGCATTTCGGAAAGGTAAACCAGGGCAGGACTTATGCACTTAATGGTAAGGTCCTGGGGAGTGTCATTGAACAAAGTGATCTCGGAGTGCAGGTTCACAATTACTTGAAAGTAGAGTTGCAGGTAAATAGAATAGTGGAGAAAGCATTTGGTATGTTTGCCTTTATTGGTCACTTCATTGTGGAGAGGAGTTGAGAGGTCATGTTGCGGCTGTACAGGTCTTTGGTTAGGCCATTGTTGGAATACTACAATCACTTCTGGTCTCCCTACTCTGGGAAGGATATTGTGAAACTCGAAAGGGTTCAGAAAAGATTTATGAGGAAGTTGCCAGGGTTACTGAGGGTTTGAGCTACAGGGAGAGGCTGAATAGACTGGGGCTATTTTCGCTGGAGTGTCAGAGGCTGAAGGGAGACCTTGTAGAGGTTTATAAAATCATGAGGAGCATGGATATTAAGTAGACAAAGTCTTTTCCCTGGGTTGGGGGAGTCTAGGTTTATTGTGAGAGGGGCAAGATTTAAAAGGGACACGATGGGCAACTTTTTCACTCAGTGGGTGGTGCGTGTATGGAATGAGCTGCCAGTGGAAGCGGTGGAGCTTGGTACAAATACAACATTTAAAAGGCATCTGGATGGGTACATGAATTGGAAGGGTTTAGAGGAATACAGACAAAATGCTGACAAATGGGCCCGGATTAATTTAGGATATCTGGTCAGCATGGATGAGTAGACTGAAGGGTCAGTTTCTGTGCTGTATATCTCTATGATTTTAAATGAAATAGGGCCATGAATGTAGCAATTGGAAGTATGCGGTACAACTTATGGTGCAGAAAGCCAGTGAGGTTATTCTGTAAACACTGTGCTCCCTGTATTTTTCATTGCAAACCTGTACAGCTCAAGTATCCAAGATAATAAAATATGAGGCTGGATGAACACAGCAGGCCCAGCAGCATCTCAGGAGCACAAAAGCTGACGTTTCGGGCCTAGACCCTTCATCAGAACATCACCCGGTGGAGCACAACCATTGAAAATACAAAGGCTTTATCTGAATTTCTTCTTCCAACTCATTCATGGGGTGGTTGCTGTCCTTTATTGCCCATCCCAGGATTTTGACCAACCAATAGTGAAGGCGCAGCCATAATTCCAAATCAGGGTGTTGCATGACTTGGAACATAGGGGGCAACACAATTGCCAAGTTATGTCTACTGTCCTTATCCTTGCAGTTGGTAGAGGTTATGGGTTTGGAAGGTGCTGCTGGAGGAACCTTGGTGAGTCATTGCAGTGCACCTTGGTGGTGGTACCTGAGCATTGGTTAGTGGAGAGAATAAATGTTTGAGTTGGATGGAGTTCTGATAAAATGGCTGTATTGTCCTGAATGGTGTCAAGCAGGTATAGACTGGTTGCATAATTCCTCAGATAATCCATCATCATCATACATCCTCACTTCTGATACTGGAGTCAATGTTCACAGATCCGTTAAAGTAGAATGACAGGTAGATGCGTCAGTTGAGGTATTCAGAAACGTATAGAAGCACGGAGTAATAGAGGCCATTCGGTCCTTTGAACCTACTCCAGCGTTCAATAGCATCATTATTCCCATGTAAGGAGGAGGAGGGAGGTTATGCTGGAATGTATAAGGCATTAATTAGTCCATATTTTGAGTCTTGTATGCTGTTCTGGTCACCTCATTATAGGCAGTTATGCATTTGCACTGGTGTGGGTACCAAGAATGATCTATGAACTGGAAATTGCAGCTTTGAGGGAAGATCGAATAGACCAGTGTTGTTCTTCCAACGAGATATGGAGGTGTCAGTGTTGAACTGGGGTGAACAAGGTCAGAAGTTACACAACAGGTGAAGTGACAAAGGAGCTGTACTCTGAAAGCGTATGATTTCCAATAAACCAGTTGGACTATAACCTGGTGATGTGTGACTTTTGACTTTTGACTTTCTTGTAGCAGAGGAGGCTGGGGGGAGATTTGCTTGAGGTTTACAAAATTATGAAAGGTCTGAAACAAGAAGAATGTATTTGTCTCAGCAAGAGAAGTCAGTGACCTGGGGATGATTGATAGAAAGATTGGAGGAGAGGTAAGGAAACCTTTTCAACCAGAGTGTGTTGAGGTGTCTGAAATTCACTGCCTGCAGTAATGAAAGGATGAATGGAAGAGTTCAAAAAAGGTTTACTAGCCTAATACCTGGAATGGTCACATTGTCTCTTGAGGATATGTCAGACACTGTGTCTGTTGGAGTTTAGAACATTTAGAGGTGACTTGATTGAAACATAAAAGATCCTGATGGGCCTTGACAAGGAAGATGCGGAGAGGGTATTTCACTTTGTGGGAGAGTCTAGCGCAGGTGCCCTTACTTTAAAGATAAGACTTGATTGAATTTTTCAAGAAGGTGATGAAGATGAGCTATGTAGCTGTTGTCTGTGTGGATTTTAGTAAGGCTTTCGACCAGGTCCCTCAGAAGGTTAAGGTGCATCAGATCCTCAGTAACTTGGCTGCTTGGATTCGGAATTGCCTTGCCCATAGATGGCAGAGGGTGGTGGCGGAAGGGGGTGTACCGCAGGGATCCATATTGGGATCTCTGCTGTTTGTGATATTTATAAATGACTTGAATGAAAATGTAGATGGGTGAGTTAGTCAGTTTGCAGATGACACAGATCAGTGGAGTTGTGGAGAGTGTAGAAGGTTGTCAAAGGATGCAGTGGGATGTCGATCGGTTGCAGATATGGGCAGTGAAATGACAAATTGAGTTTAATCCAGGTAAGTGTAAAGTGCTGCACTTTGGGAGGTCAAATGTTAAGGAAAAGTGTATAGTTAACGGCAGGACCCTGAACAGCATAGTGGTCAGTGGAATCTTGGGGTTCAAGTCCATAGCTCCCTGAAAGTGGCCACACCAGTTGGTACAGTGGTAAAGGAGGCATATGGCTTACTTGCCTTTATGGGTCAGGGAAATTGAGTATGAGAGTCAGGATGTCATGTTGCAGCTTTATAAGAATGTGGTTAGGCCACATCTGGTTCACTAACGGTCCTTAGGGAAAGAAATTTGCTGCGTATTGCGTTTGGTTCAGATTACATTACAGGAAAGGTGTGGAGGCTTTGGAGAGGGTTTATGAACTATCAGGAGAAGGCTAGAAAAACTGTTTGTTTCCTCTGGAGCAACAAAGGCTGACATGAAATTTGGTAGAAGTCAATAAAATTGAGATGCCTAGGTAGGGTTGAAGGTCAGAGTTTTTTTCCCACAGTTGAAATGCCTAATGCTCGGGGGCATACATTTAAGGTGAGAGGGGGAAAGTTCAAAAGAAATGTAAGGGGAAAGTTCTTTTTACACAGTGGTAGGAGTCTGGAACACTCTACCAGGAGTGATGACTGAGGCAGATACAACGAGGAATGAGGACCAAGGGCAGGCAGAAGGGATTAGTTTAATTTGGTGTCATGTTTGGCACAATGTCGTGGGCCACAGGACCTGTTCCTGTGCTGTACTGTTCTGTGTTGACTATTTAAAACAGGATTCCAATGGCGTTGTTAAGTTGGGGACATACTGTGCCACGATTGAGTGCAGTTCTACTGGTGGCCCACAGTGATCACCACCATGAGCTGAAGTGTTTACAGTGTGGTGAGAAGGGTATTTTCCCTCTTGTTGGTTGCTTCTGGCTTGTATATTTCCAGACCTTGACCAGTTAGCAGTGATGCCAGCAAGCTGCTGTTGGTGATAGTCCATCTCCCTGCAGACCCCATTCTGTGCCTTTGTTCCTAAGGTTGGTGATGATGTCTGCAAAGTGTGATTCAGTGAGCATGACTACAGGAGGCTGTTAGCGTGACTTGTACAATTCTCGCAATGTTGGTTTCGCTGCCCTTAAAACAAAAGGTGTTAGTGAGGAGGACTTTGCAGGTTTGACAGGGCTCAGCTGTGCCTTGGTTGATGGGTAACCGTTTAACTGGTTTGATTTTTATTTGACTTTTCAGTCATAGCTTGATATTGCTGCATGGATTTTTTCATCATTTCAGAGTCAACCGCATCGCTATGGGCTCGGGAATATATATAGGCCAGGCTGGTCAGCAAATTTCCTTCCCTAAGGACCGTTAGTGAACCAGATGTGTTTACAGAATGATGGCTTGAATTGCTGAGATTAGCTTTTTATCCATGATGTTTATTCATGAGTTGAATTTACATTCTACCAGCTGTTATGGTGAGATTTGAATGCTTGTGTCCAGACGATAGTCCATGCCTCTTAACTAAAATCACCCTTGTGTCTCTGTTGTTATTTACCTTGTAGCCTTGGGATACTGTTACGCAACTCCCTATGGCAAAGCGAGCACCCTGGCTGAGATCTGCTTACCTGCTTGAGTAACTCGGGAACTGTCTGCCCTGTTTCCCTCAATATCACACTGATAATGACCACACATGATAGACTTCATCAGCATTGTGATGACTGACTGCACATGATGGTTCCTCAATGCTGTGTAAAGTAGTTTTTAAAAACTAGGGTTTAGATGTGATTTTCATGAGGTCTTTGGGCTAGTTTTGACGTGCAATCCCTGTTATAACATTGGAAACACATATTTGGACAGCAAGCACCCCATGCCAAGATTGCAGTATTGGGCAGAAAATCTGTTTTCAGTGATGTCGGGTAAGAGGGAAATACTGGCACCAGGACACCAGGAAGTTATTGGCCCTGAGATCTTTTACACTCACCTGAAAGGAGTAGAAGGGCCATCAGTTGACAGCCTTGTCGGAAAGATGGCAGTGCAGCACTCCTTGGTGCTGTCCCGTGAGTGTCAGCCTTGAATTTGTGCCCGGCTCTCTAAAGCAGGACTTGAAATCACTAACTTTCTGATCAGAGTGAGATTGCATTGAGCCACAACTGGTCTGTGCATTAGTAGACATGTAATATAATGGACTTTTGTTTCTGTTTCAGAATACATTACTCTGTTTTACTGTACATGGAGTTTTCAAAGAAGGTGCGTAAACTAAATCAATGTACTTCTAAGTTTTTAAGGAGTAAATTTATTCTTTAAGTTCCTGAAAAATAAACCTGTATAATCTTCAATTTTCTCACAGTTGATAGTAAATCTAGGGAGTCTGTGAGGGCGTTCTCAAGAGTGTTCATTGCTGTACCTGCTGGGAATGCAGGGTAAGTTATTTTTTCATTTTTGTACACAGTTGTATAGTCTAGGCTAGCACGTGGTTCCTCAAGCCTGAGGTCAGGTTGGTTTAAAAGGGTAAGTGCAGCGCAAATATCAGTCCAGAGTCTGCTGAAGGTATATAGCAGTCTGGTGAGATTTCAAGAGAATAGACATATGTGGGTTAATGCTTTTGGGGCCATCACTGGCACTAGAAGTGTGTTTTCTGGCTTCATGCCTGTTCCAGCTGCTCAGGGTATCATTTTTGGTGTCTTATTTTTCCTAACATTTCAATATTGTTGGTTTTAGTTGAATAACAATGCAAGTGGTTGCCTGACTTGATGCTATCTCGGCTGTTTTCCCCCTCTGAACAGGCTCTGCATTGTGAATGACCAGCTGTTCATCAGGAATGCCACCACCGAGGAGATCCGCAAGGCCTTTGTGACACCAGCGCCCACGCCATCAAGCAGTCCAGTGCCCACCCTCACAGCGCCACAGCAGGAAATGTTGCAAGCCTTTTCTCAGCAGTCGGGCATGAACATAGAGTGGTCACAAAAGTGAATATCATTGACTGCAAGGGAACTCCAAAACTCTGCATCTACTTTGCTTGACCCCCTGTCTTTATAGAACATAGAACATTACAGCACAGTACAGGCCCTTCGGCCCTCGATGTTGTGCCGACCTGTCATACTGATCTGAAGCCCATCTAACCTACTATTCCATGTCCATCCATATGCTTATCCAATGACGACTTAAATGTACCTAAAGTTGGCGAATCTACTACCGTTACAGGCAAAGCGTTCCGTTCCCTTACTACTATGAGTAAAGAAACTACCTCTGACATCTGTCCTATATATTTCACCCCTCAATTTAAAGCTATGCCCCCTCATGCTCGCCGTCACCATCCTAGGAAAAAGGCTCTGCCTATCCACCCTATCTCACCCTTTGATTATTTTATATGTTTCAATTAAGTCACCTCTCAACCACCTTCTCTCTAATGAAAACAGCCTCAAGTCCCTCAGCCTTTCCTCGTAAGACCTTCCCTCCATACCAGGCAACATCCTAGTAAATCTCCTCTGCACCCTTTCCAAAGCTTCCACATCCTTCTTATAATGCGGTGACCAGAACTGTACACAGTACTCCAAGTGCGGCCGCACCAGAGTTTTGTACAGCTTCACCATAACCTCTTGGTTCCGGAACTCGATCCCTCTATTAATAAAAGCTAAAACACTGTATGCCTTCTTAACAGCCCTGTCAACCTGGGTGGCAACTTTCAAGGATCTGTGTACATGGACACCGAGATCTCTCTGCTCATCTACACTGCTAAGAATCTTACCATTAGCCCAGTACTTTGCCTTCCGGTTACTCCTACCAAAGTGCATCACCTCACACTTGTCTGCATTAAACTCCATTTGCCACCTCTCAGCCCAGCTCTGAAGCTTATCTATGTCTCTCTGCAACCTACAGCATCCTTCATCACTATCCACAACTCCGCCGACCTTAGTGTCGTCTGCAAATTTACGAACCCATCCTTCTACGCCCTCATCCAGGTCATTTATAAAAATGACAAACAGCAGTGGACCCAACACCGACCCTTGCAGTACACCACTAGTCTCTCCATATCCAAAGAAACACCGGCATTGGAGGCAATTCACTGGGCTGACCTATCAAAAAACAGCTGACTGGGTTAGACTTTTATTCACTAGAGTTTAGAAAAGTGAGGGATCCTCTTATTGAAACATAGATTCTGATTGGGCTCAACAGAGCCAAAGTCAAGAAGTTGTTTCCACTGGTGAGTGACATCTCAAACTAGTTGCAGAATAAATGGACACTTGGTAACTGAGACACAGGGTGACTGTCTGGAATAGATCGTGGAGGCTAGGCACTGAAATAACATTTGAGTGGTGAGTCTATGGCAGCTGTTTTTGCTCATTTCCCCACGCTGCAGCCCCCACTGGATTCATAACTGCCTTGAGAGTTCTGCTGAAAGGTTGTTAACAGGAGTTACGGTTGCAAGTTACTTTCAGGAATGTAGCACCTAGGAACTGGAGTGAGCCGTTCACACTGCTCTACCACTTAATATGAGTATGGCTGATCTGCACCTCTTCACTCTTGATTCCCTTATCCATCAAAAATCTATCTTAATTCCACTTTGTCTAAATTTAAAGACCCAATCAATAACCTTGCAGGAAGATAATTCCACATTCTACAATATCCTTTAAAGTGGTAGAAAAAAACCTCATCTCTATCTTAGAAGAGAGACCTCTTATTCTTAAACAGTGTTCTCCAGTTTTCAATCTTCTCCCAGAGGAGTTCTCACCACAGATGCTGCCTGACTTCGGTATTTCCAGCATTTTCTGTTTTTGATTTCAGTTTGGGTACTATTTTACTCTTTTACCTCAATGATGTTTTTTCTATATAGCCAGCTAATTAAATTTGATCTCCAGCTATCACCCTCTCTTAAAACTGTGATTTGCACATCCTGCTTCAGAGGCAGACAGGGATAATCTCTCCGAACACTGCTTTGCAGAGGTGTAAATTGCACCATTTGGAACAAGTTGCACTTTGAACAACTAGTAGACTTCACTGCACCAGCTGAGTCAAAGACTGTAAATGAAAGCTGTTATTTTAAGTCGAGAGTTAGCAGCTAGCACAGTGATCCATAAGCAATTTTCTTGCACTGCTATGAATTGTCTTTTTCTGTCAGGCAGAAGGAGGGGGAATTGCATTTCAAATGAGAAACTTTCAGCAGCAGCTGGTGCCTTGAGTTCCCTCCCACAATGCTAATTGTCTCTGATCCTGCATTTATCTGCAAATGAATTAATCATGCTGAATCTCCAGACCCATAAAATTTAAGTGAAACTAAACAGTGAATGGGTATATCTTGGACAAATGGAACCGGGTGGCCTGAACTCTCTAATCAGAGTGTGGATGTGTGTGTTTGAGGAAAAGCCCATCAGTCCTTCAGAGAGACACTTAAACCGTTCAGAGCTGCCCCATAAAGTTCACAGTGGATGTGGAGAAAGTGCCCATATGCGCGGTTTGGACAGATATTTTGAATTTAAAACCTGTAACGTGTAGGTCTTTATGCTGGTGGCCTAGATCAGAGCAGCTCTTGATCCCCACAGCTTGACCTTGCCAGGACCAGTGCAGGATTGTCAACCTCAGGAAGCGATAGAAAGAATGAGAGCAATTATAGACCTCCTTAAAGCGAATGAGGTTCTGTTTATCTGGAGTGTGATCCATTGATATAGATTACATTTTTTAAGCTGAGACAGATGAGACTTGGTGTGTCTAATAATTAACAGGGTGTTAAATCAACCAAGATCTTCCACTTTGAAGTCTTTGAAGAATGAGTTCAGAATCGGCACCCATGTGAATGGAAGCTGGCTCAGTGGTATCTCTGCAGCTGATAGATACTGGGTATCTTGTTTGCTGCTGCTTGTCTATGTTTATCAAGCTGTGCAACTCTTGTATAACAAGGGAAGGGAGGTATTTAAATGGCTCCCCATCTGTATTGGACCTCAACCCCAGTTTGCTGAGGTCTGTACAAACCATTGAATTCCCAGCAGCCTTGTGGTTGCTCCAAATTGTGGGCAGAGTATTTGTGTTAGTCTCGACTCAGAATGCTGAAGGTCAAAACAATGAACTTTTGCAGGGAGTGGGGATGTCAGAGTGAGAAGGATCTAATGCCAGCCCTAATGACTGAGGAGGGGAGTGGATGTAGCAACATTTAAGCAAGGTCAGGGCATGAGGAAAGTGGAAAGAGGCCAATCAATGAGATAGACCAACCTGACCAGCTGTGGCTTGATAGTAGGGGAGAGGTGATATGGATGGATGGGAGGAATCAGACTGGGGTGCTGTGGAATGGCACGACCGTGAAGGGACTTGATTGACATCTGTGTGACTACGTAGGATAGGGGAGCTGTAAAGATGATGTCTCCACTCGTGAAGGAAGCTAAAACGAGAGGTGTAAATATAAGACAACAGCTATGAATCCAATTGGGAATGAATGAGCAATTACTTTATCCAGAGAATGGGGCACTGTGAATTTGCTACTATGGAGACCAGTTGAGGCATTTCAGGGGAAGGTGAAAGAAAAGAAGGCAATAGAGAAACGTGCTGATATGAAAGGAAAAGGTTTTTGTGGAGCATTCATGCTGGCACAGACCATTTGGGCCAAATGGTCTTTTTCTGTGCTGTAAACATCTGACTGACAATTGCAAAGGATCCTGTTACTCCAATGAATCAGCCAGCTCCATACAATTTGACACTGGATTAAGACTTGATACATTTGGGTCTCGGATAATTACGTGGTTTAGCAGCCTGCCAAAGTAAAGTCACATCAGTGTATATAGAGCGATTTTGAACCTAGCCTTGTAGGTTGCAGGAACAGCAACTCATATTCCGCCTGGGAACCCTGCAGCCATATGGTATCAATGTGGACTTCACCAGTTTCAAAATCTCCCCTTCCCCTACTGCATCCCTAAACCAGCCTAGTTCGTCCCCTCCCCCCACTGCACCACACAACCAGCCCAGCTCTTCCCCCCCACCCACTGCATCCCAAAACCAGTCCAACCTGTCTCTGCCTCCCTAACCGGTTCTTCCTCTCACCCATCCCTTCCTCCCACACCAAGCCGCACCCCCAGCTACCTACTAATCTCATCCCACCTCCTTGACCTGTCCGTCTTCCCTGGACTGACCTATCCCCTCCCTACCTCCCCACCTATACTCTCTCCACCTATCTTCTTTTCTCTCCATCTTCGGTCCGCCTCCCCCTCTCTCCCTATTTATTCCAGCTCCCTCTCCCCATCCCCCTCTCTGATGAAGGGTCTAGGCCCGAAACGTCAGCTTTTGTGCTCCTGAGATGCTGCTTGGCCTGCTGTGTTCATCCAGCCTCACATTTTATTATCTTGAAATTCTCCAGCATCTGCAGTTCCCATTATCTCTGGCCTTGTAGTGCCTGGTTATGACTATAGGTGTTTAGGTCACAAAGATTTGCGGGGGTGGGGGGGGTGGGAAAATGAAATTGAAGTTCATGAAGTTGAAGATGACAAATATTGATTTTGTTAAGGAATAGGTTAGTAGGTAGAGAGCAGAGATGCCTTCTCAAGTTGGAAGAATATGGCTAGCAAATGTTGATGCTACGACTTCAACTAATTAAAATATTTATTAATGATTTGGATGATAGGGAAGGGCCTCTTATGCACATTTGCTGGTGACTGTGGACAAGAACGGAAACTCATGGCACTAATTGAATGAACCAGACTGTGACATATGGATTTTAGCCCAGGTCATGCATTTTGTACCCAAACAAAACTAATTTATTTTTAAAGTGTTGTTAAGTAAGGAATGTTGGCACACAACAGTATTGGGTCTATGTATATAGTCGGGTGCAAACAAAGTTCTAAAAGGCTAGTGCAATATATGAACCCTTACATTTGGAGGCCTATAGCATAAAGGACAGGATGTATTGCTGTACGAAGCCCTGATCAGACCAAATCTGGAGTACTTGGGAAGCACATCATGGAAAGGACATACTGGATGTTGGAGGGAATCCAGAACAGATTCACCAAAATATTTGCTGAATGCTGGTGGGTTAACTTAATGAGAGAATATACAAGCTAGACTCTAATTCTTTGTTATGGAAAAAGTTGAGGGGTATTTTGGTTGAAGCTTCCGAGCTTTAGAAACGAATTTTCAGGTACGTAACCTTAAGATCAGAGCTAGGCATTTCAGGCAGAGGATGGTGAAAAGTGTGGAGCATGGATCCAAAGATGGAAAGTACTCAGTTGATGATGTTCACTATGACGTCGATACATTTTTGTCAGCCTAGATTATGAAGAAATAAACAGGGTCCAGGTGGGTGAAGTTACTGTATAAATTAGGTGTGTCCTCCCTTCGTGGCCTTCTCCTTTTTCTGTAACTGCTGTCCCTTTTCCCCGTACATCTTGCCAACACCTGTGCCTTTACTGTTTTCCCCGTTCCTGTTTCCCCTGTCTTTTCTGGAACTGGACCCTACAATCTGGGTGGGATGCTCTGAAGGTCAGTGTAGACTTGTTGGGCCGAAGGGCCTGTTTCCACACTGTAGGGATTCTATGATCTAATCTTATTTTCTCCTTGCCTTTCTCTAGGTGTCTGCAAGATAATGAGTGGGACTTCAGTCAAGCTGCCCAAATCTTCACACAGCTTAAGGTAAGTTTATTAATATATTTTAGTGCATGGATTAGGAGACCAAACATGTGAAAAGGTCCTTGTTTCCAATGGGATAGTCCAGTTGAGCCATTTTGAAGGTAAAACACAGGGTTTAATGCACCTTCTCCTGAGCCTGTGCCTGATAAATCGCGAAATAAAAACCCAAAAAACTGCAGATGCTGTGAATCAGAACAAAAACAAAGCTGCTGGAAATGCTCAGCAGATCTGGCAGCATCTGAGAGGGGGGAAAAAAGAGTTAACGTTTCGAATCTGGTGACTCTCAGAACTCTGATAAATCGCTCTCTGCTTACCTCCTTAACTAAGATAATTATTTCCCCTTCAAGTGAAACCAGTCCTTCCAGTTTACCTCCTGTTTGTAATGTGATTTTGGCCCTAAAGGGATTTCTCGGTGACCCGTTTAATGATCCTTTAAGACTCCACATCACTTCTTAGGGATTGGAGTACAGGCTGTGGAAAAACTTCTCTTCAACCTTCTTCAGTGCCTGGGTCTCGGGTGATTTCCCACATTCTCCAGCAAACAACTGCATTGATAGTGAGGAGGCAACTTGTAAATGGTGTGGATCAGTGTACCATAATGCAGCATTATCCGTTAGTTACTGTAGATGTTGACAAGTCGAGCCTTGAAGAATCCTCTCCAAAAGTAGGGTTGGGGGGGGTGGTGGGGATGTAGCGTCAAGTGTGAGAGGGAGCTGGTTTCCCACCTTTGTCATTTGTTCCATGTGACTGTGTCTGCAATGCAGCCCATAATGCCTGCTTGGTCCTATGCATGCAGTTTCTAAGTGCTGGCCAATAAAGCGTGAGTTTGAGAGTTGGGAAATTGACGCTGACCCTTAATGCAATTAAAGCCTGTCATAAAGGTTTGGATGGAAGTTGTTAACGTGTGCTTCCGGCCTATGCAAAATGTCTTTTTGGGGTCACCTCATTTTCGTGATTGACTTAAACGTTGCGACCTATGTTTATCAACTGGGCAGAGATCTTTGCTCTCCTTCCCAGAACAAAAAGGCGGTGTAGGAAATAATCGGTAAACAATAGAGAGACAGCTAAGTCGCTATGATTTTAATGTTTTTCTGAGCTGAGGTACCGTGTAGAGTTGCCTGTGATTCATTGCTCTTTTTTTGTGGTTTTTAACTTTGTATTTTTGCAGGCCGAAGGAAAAATTCCTGAAATAGCGTTTGTGAAGCAGCTATGAAGAAAGCAAGCATTACACTACCCCTCCTGACTCAAGGCTTTTAAAGCCTTTAGAGCCGGGTCTCTGGATGACTTTTTTTTAAAAGAAGAGCTAAATGTTGGTCTAAAAGATATATGTTAAGTATAATGTGAATTTTTCTTGCCAACAAGACTCATTATCTTTTTTTAAACTAATGCACTGCAGTTACTGTTTCTCAGTCAGACCGTGTAAATGTTATCCTAGCCCTTGTAGTTTCCTGATTTCTGTGTATAGTCTGCGCCAGTGTTTTTCCAATAGATTTTTTTTTAAGGGGGGGGAGAAATGGGGAAAGTTTTGTGAGCTTCATGAGAAATTTGGAAGTAGAAATCTTCCTTACGTTCTAGGTGATAATTGGACTTTGTTAGGGTTGGGTGTTGTACAGGACTCTGGGCTTGTTGGCTCCAGTAGTGTGTGGTGAGTAGAGGTAATCAGGTGAACTTGTTGCCTGTTCTCGACTTGCCATCACACTACAGACAGAAGGTGGAATTATGACCTTTCACCCTTCTCCCTAGGCTGCTTTTATCATTTTTTTAAAATGGTAGGCATTGTAAACCCACATTGCTTGAAGCGCTAAGCTGTCTCTGGTGAATTTGCACCAGATGGAAGGAAAAGGTCATGTTAGTCTGGGAAGGGATGGCATTTCACCATCACCTTAGACTGACCAAACGCCCCTGCTTTGTTCAATAGTCATTGTGATATTTAGCAACTCAAAGCAGTAACCTGCCTATTTGGTTCCCAACCCCATCCAATCAAATTTAATAGTTGCTTACCCTTTCTAAGCTTATCTTCATTTGTTTCACTCCACCGAGCTGGGCTCTTATCCCAGAACCCAGGGAACCACCCCCCTGTCCGAGCTCCAGACCTGTGCTGAGGGTGGGGAGTTGACAGACAATGCTAAACAAACAGGAACTTGTCACCCCTGTTGATCAGATTATCATAACTTTCATTTGTTTCCTTCACTAATTTTGGAAGCCTTTTTCTTAAATCTCCCTTTATTCATAACAAGGTGGAAGCTTTTAAACACAGGCTTGACTTGACAAGCAGCCATCCCCGTTCTGGTTCCTGGCTGGCTTTGGTCATGACCCATCCACTGAGGAGAGGGACTGGTTTTGTCACCCAGGCTGAGCAGGTCACCCCAGCTGTAAAAGGGACCGTCAAAATGGTGAAGTCTGGGTGTGCACTTTTCTTTTTAAAAGAAACGTACACTACAGTGGCTGCAGTCTTTGTTTTGTGAATCTACCCCTTGGCCTTAACCACTCAGACCATCTGCCTTGTATTTCTTGCCTCCAGCTGCCCCCCACCCCAGCTTGTAGTGGCCACTCTGAAGTGATAACCTAATATGCTCTGCACCATCAAATAATTATGTCTCTCCAGTGAACTTTCATGTACAAATTTCTCCCAGTTTCCTGCTCTTTGGTGTCTTAATGAAACAGATTTTTAAGCCATCTGTTGAGGTCACATCGCTAGTCGAAGTTTAATATCCATCTGCTTGTGTGGGTCTGCATATCCATCTTCTCAACTCAGCTCAGGAGGTTCCTGTGGGGTCAGGTGCCAAGGAGCTCTGTAGAGCCCTTCGATTGTCTGTCTTGTGCTGAATTCCTGCTGTTTCGAGCGGAGCCTAGGCGCTTTCTGTCCTGAAAAGCAGAAATGAGAGAGTTGCCAGCATGTTGCTTTGTACAACAGCTGCTTTCAAGTAGTCTGTACCACTGAGACAAAGTCATACAGACCTGGAATGTTCTCAACTTGGTACCCTGACTTGTGTTAAGTTGATCTCAGTTGGAATGTGGTTTTGGGCGTGGGAATAGTTGTCAGCTAGGGAAGGGTGGTTGGGTGGGCGAGGGGGTAGTTGTTAGGCTGAGGAAGGGTGGGGGTTTGTTAGGCTAGGGAAGGGTGGTTGAGTGGGCGAGGGGGGTAACTGTGAGGCTAGGGATAGGTGGGGGAGTATTTGTTAGACTAGGGAAGGGTGGTTGGGTCAGGGGATAATACTTGGCTAGGATTTCTAGAATGAGCATTGTGTGACAGCTTCAGCGGCCCCGCTGATTGGTCAGACTGCTAACGTTCACTGTCCAGTTATTGGAGGCCTTTGTCCCAGTCCCTTGAACATTAGTAAAGAAAGGTTCAGGTTGAGCACTACGCCTACATACAATATGAAGGTGCTTAAAATGAAAAATCTGATCCAAGTGACAGGGAGCGTCTCTCAAATGTGGAGCAAGGCCAGGTTGATAGTATCTTTAGCCTAACAAAGAGTGTAGCTGGTGCATTATCGGCCAGCAACATCACAAAGTCTGGAGGACATTTTGCTGTTCTGTTTGCGTGTGTTTGGTGAGGGGGTGGGTGGAGGGATGGGTGGGATGGTGGGGTGGGGGTTGGTGGTGGAGGGAGTGGGGAGGTAGGGGTTGGGGGGTGGGTGGGGATAAAGGTTGGATCATTTCTACTGCCCGTGTATGGTGTTGTGGGAATTCTTTTAAAGTTATGGGGCTGTGAAAGTGGAGGCATGTATGCATGTGAGAGTGAGGGGTTGTTACTTAAGAGCTATTGTATTTCCTGACACTTTCATTTATAATGACCTTTCTGAGCTTGAGAAAGAAATGCAGGCTGCAGTACACTGACTCTCTCCACACTTCCCAGGTGCTGCTGAAGGGTCAGTGGTACAGTGTTTTCCACCCCCCCCACCCCAGCGCTTTTATCCTGGGAATCTCTGTTTTCATTTGGTTGAAGGTTTGCTGACACAGCTCAGAGTTGTTAACACTTATTCACTAAGTGGTGTGCTCTTGTTGTTAAACTCTTTGTAAATCCAGTTACCCTTCTGAACTGCCCCAACTACTAATACCTTTCATACTTTGGCACAAGAGCAAAGTTGGATGTTTTTCTTTTTCGGGTGTTGTACCATATCGCCGATGGGTTATTCGTGGGAAAACCGAGAATGAAGGGGCTCTCTTCGCCTGGGATTAGGTCAAGGCAAATGCGTTTGAATCGTCTCTGTGGGCACAGGGTAGTTGGCACATCAGCACTGCCTCTGATCTGCTTGCATTCAGTGATCAGTCACCTCTCGCAAACAGAAGTAGAACCTACCAGCTGCTGCTCGCTCAGTGCTCAACATGACAGGCGGAATTTATTTTTAACCCACACACTGGGTGATTAGTTCAAAGAAGTAGGAACGTGAGCCCCATAAGGATCCAGCCTGTTAGCTCACCAGTCAGATGCTAGCTTTGTGCTCTCAGTCTAGAGGATGTGCCTCGAGGATTTATGGTGCAGTTTGGTGTTATTTGGCACAGCCCAGCTTCTGTTACACCATGCCCTCCCACAGTTACTGCTTTATATATTTATAAAAACTGTATACCAAAAAAAGTCAAAAGCTTACCTTCCCTGTGCCTCAGCTCCCTCAGTGGTTGGCAGGAGGTACAGATTTGGGAAGGTTGGAGACAATGTGGAGAGACATGAATTTAAAACCATTGTGTTGTGTTCATTATGGATATTGCCGCCTTCCCTCCTGTTGGCTAAACATTACCCTACTTCTTGGAAATTGGCAGGTGGGGAAAAAGCCCTTGATCAAAATTGCCCTCCCAGCTCTCATTCATTTTTCCCTCTGAACATTGAGTCTGCGATTTGGAAGCCCCTTTTCCCTTCCACTCTTGTCGTGAAGACCGAAGGACTTTTAATTTTATTTAAAAAATTCCAATTTCCTGCAGTTCACACCATCCATTATCCATCGGCCTGAAGAGGAACTGTCTCCTCTCAGGGAGCAGCTGTCAGTCAGACAGGAGAAACTGTCTGCGACTTCCTTCTTCTGAAGGTTGCCACTGAATGTTTCTTGGTTCTGTACTTTTCCTCAAACTTCAAGATTTGTGTTCGTCACAGTTCAAGCTGAACTGATGCCACGCAGTCATCCCTGAAGGCATATTCTCTCAAATGTAACATCCAGCACTTGTAATTTATTACCTGTTGTTACCAGAGGTGGGCTAAAAATGGTCCGGAGATTGGAATTTACTTCAGACCGAACCTAAAGCAATGGGGTCTTGCCCAACACAGTAGGAAGTGGCATGACATCCTCCAAAAGTAGTGTGTTTTTTTTCCCCCTTTTTCGTGCAGTTTCTCTGATAAACAGTGCAACGCACATTTAATTATGTCCTACCCCAGGCACCCACACTGTCACTTCAGTGACTGCACCCTGGTACCTCTCAGACCCGTTTGGTGCCTGCACCCTGCCACCATGTTCTCGAGTGTATCGGGCAGGGATCTGACCCAGAGTGGTGGAAGATGGCACTGCTTTGCTCTTGCCTTTACCTGCCCCAGAAATTGAGCAGCAATGGGAAGAATCCTGGGACAGGTTTCTTGCCACTGCTTTGATTTGAACAGCGTATGCAACACTTATTTTTAGGGAAATGGTTCATTTAAATAGGATTGGAAAAGAGAAGGTGAGGAGTTGGGGTGAAAATGTTGTTTCCGATGTGTGCTAGCCAACAGAATGGAAAGCTTTAATGCCTGTTGTTGTGTATGGTGTAGGTGACCTACATTGGACTGTTGTGTGATTTGTTGTTTATCCCAAGTGGGTTTTTTTTTGGGGGAGGGGGGAGGGGGGAGCATGGAAAGAGTGTTTTGGAATTAAATTCCCCACCTTGTCACCTGTGATTTTGTCCCACCCAGATCAGACACCTTGCAGTTTGGATGATAGCACCAGGCTGCTATCTGTGCCTCTCTGAGGCACAAACTGCTTGAAGCTGTTGGGACTGATGGAGCCATTGACTCATCAGCTTCTGCTATCCCTGAACAGTTTACAGTGGGAGACGCCATGGTCTCTGCTTTGGATGCCTTGCAGTGTGAGCTGGCAAAGGGAGGAAGTTGAATGGTTTTGGCATGCTGGCTGTCCTGTACTTTGTGCAGTTTTACCATCCTTTGAGTTCGCATGGTTAAATGTTCTGGAATACCAGTTAATCGATTGCCAGAGTTTTAATGGCATGAGAACCAGTCGATCTGCAGAGGGGAAGGAAGTTACTGCCAGAGTGTTGCTTGGAGGAAAGTTGCTGATAATCTTGCATTGCTGTCCTACTTTGAGCTTTTCTCTGTACCAATCCCCACTGCACCCTAGACCACCCAAAAAAAAAATTTAAATCCATTGAATTTTTTTGATATTATTGGAAGGTGACAGTTAAAGGAAGCAAAGGCTGGAATTGCTTTGCTGCTGGAGCACCGAAAATGCTCATCGCCTCCTGCAGCAGTAGGCAAAGGAGTAGCCTTGTACAAGCTGCTCCTTAAACACAGTGTCGCAACGTTCATCAGTTTTCAGATTGCGCTGTTAAGAGTTGGATCCTGTCTGGTGCCTCGAAGGTGAAGATTGAGTGCTTATCCAGTGTTGGGGGAGCTTCGCGGCTGGACCTTCCATTGCCCTCCCCCACTCCGGCCACGGACCTCCATTTGTCGATCTGCCTGAGTCGTGTTTGAAGCTGCCCCTCTTGACGAGAGAACTTTTTTGAGAGTTGCACGGCTGCAGCTGACCAGAATGACCACCTGAATACTCTGCCTGCCCTTCGGCAATGCCCTGCCCTGAGCTTCCTGCTGTTCACCTTCCATTCTCCAGCATACTGCCATCCCACAGCCTGTGTCCGAACCTATACCCCACAGTGAAATCTCTCAGGCCCCTTTTTAACAAATGGACTGAAAATGCAGTCCCTAACGTAACAGTCCAGTGTGGGTCCCTCTCCATTTGTCAATTTTGAGACTTTGTTTATGTTAGAGCATCTTGCAGTGAAATGCTTATAGTTGATGTATTATTCGAAGATTCTCCTTTTACAATGTGGCCCGACTTGCCGTCAAATTTCATTTTACTACATTGTAACTTTCTAATTTCTATGAAAAATAAAGTTTGTAAATAAAAAGGTTTTTCTCTGACATTACCCAAGACTATCTATTTGTCCACATGGAAAGTATTTCAAGTATCTTCAGAGGTTAAGGACTTGGAGTAACTTGCACACAGAAAGATGGCATTAATGCCACTGGCATACAGGTCCCTGGAACAGGCTGGCCTAGACGGCATAAGTCACTTAGAACGAGCTACTTACTGTGAGGGCTAATACAGCACATTGACTGTATGAGAGGGTGAATACAGTTCCCTATCAAACTGCTGACTGTGTGTGAGGATTAATGCAGCACACTTCTGACTGAGTGAGGTTTAATAAAGTATGCTAAGAGTGCTGAATGTGTGGGTTATTACACCATGCTGCTATCAGAGTGCTGACTAAAAAGGTTTATCCATCAGATTGCTGTGTGAAAGTATTAATACAGCACACTAATTGCAGACTGCTGAATGTGAGGATTATTACAGCACACTGCTGAATGTGAGGCAATAAAGCACACTGCCATCGTACTGCTCTTTGTTTGTGAGGGCTAATACCCTCAATGGACCTTCCATTGTATGCTGCTATCAGACTGAGGCTTAATTGTTGTTGCACTGGATGTAAAATTCAGTCATCTTTCAATTCTCACGGAAGTTCCTCTGTCCCGTCGTCCTAATCCCTTTTTTAAAATCCACTTAAGTGGAACCTGGACTTTGCAGAGTTTACAATCTCAAATTTCTGTTGTCTCTGCTGTCTTCCCATGGCAGTGGGTAGGTATTAAGGCTCGTGCTTAAGTGACAAGGCAGTGTCAGAAACACCCAACTTGAGCAGTTTGTACCATGAGGGTGTATTGATAATTTGGATCCTGCCCTGCTCTGTGGTAGTTGACCCCAGTACCTTTCACAAGTGCCCGATTGTAGGTAATACTGGGTGAAAGTAGGGATAGTGCTCTGTATTAACTGCACCCTTACCTCACGTTGACAAAACACAGTTGTAGATGGAATTGGCTTTACCGTGCATTCTTAATTTCATTCAGGCTTCCGGGGCAGTATGGTGGTTCAGTGCTTAGCACTGCTGTCTCACAGCGTCAGGGGCCACGTTCGCTCCTGACTTGGGGCAACTGTCTGTGTGGAATTGCACATTCTTCCTGTGTTTGCGTGGGGTGCTGCAGTCTCCTTCTCCAGTCCAAAGATGTGCAGGTTGATGTGGCAGTCCCAGGCCTACAGGGATAGGGTTGGGCTGTAGGTTTTGTACTCTTTGGAGGATCTGTATGGATTCGATGGGCCGAATGGCCTACTTCCAGAAGGCAGGGGTTTGATCATTCTGTTGTATGAAAGCTAATGGGAGTGGCCAGGGACCTAGTTTCAACAGTAAGTTAGGGGATTGCTGCTGTAGCGCTGGAATTGGGATAGATAGACTTGTGGATCAGGGTTTTCCGCAAATCATCTAGAGAATTCCTTCCATGTCTGTCAGAGAGTGAGAAATTGCAGGGCTTTTGGAGCCAATGCAGGAGGGTTTTTATCTGAAATTGCTGATGCAGATGGGAATTTCCAGTGAATTTCCCCATTGCAAGGTCACAGAAACAGCCCTAGTTGGACCATGTGTTTAGTGAGCTTTATCAAGAATCAAGTGGTACTCATAATGCCAGGGTTAACTCAACTGCATGTTTCCCAATAAGCACTTAACAGTGACATAATGCAGATAGGTCCTCTTTTGATTTCCCCAACTGAAAGACGATGTGGAGCTCCCTCAGCACTGGCCCTCCGACAGTGCGGTGCTCCCTCAGCACTGGCCCTCCGACAGTGCGGCGCTCCCTCAGCACTGGCCCTCCGACAGTGCGGCGCTCCCTCAGCACTGGCCCTCCGACAGTGCGGCGCTCCCTCAGCACTGCACTGTATATTATTCTGACTGGTGGGTTTGTCTTGAGTTGGCCGTGAACTTACGACCTTGCTCTGGCGATGACGATCCACACTGAGGTACTACCTGCTTCACCTGCTGGATGAAGACAAATTGGTGAACAGTGTTGAACCAAGACTTTTGCACAGTTCCTTCATGTCTGAACCTTTCCAGACCAGAGCATTGACATTATTAATCTTGTTTGCAAACTGCTAATCCTTCACAAACTGTGAACCGCATTTTTAAAGTCACAGCGTTGTACAGCATGGAAGCAGACACTTAGTCCAACTCATCCATGCTGTCTAGATATCCTAAATTAATCTAGTCCCATATTCCTAGCATTTGGCCCATATCCCTCTAAACCCTTCTTCTTTGCGTCCCCATCCAGATGCCTTTTAAATGTTGTAACTGTACCAGCCTCCACCACTTCCTCTGGCAGCTCATTCCATACACGCACCACCGTCTCCGTGAAAATGTTGCCTGTTGGGGGTGTCTATACCTTTTCATTGTTTATATCTTTCCCCTGTCATCTTAAACCAATGCTGTCTAGTTTTGGACTCCCCTACGCTGGAGAAAAGGACCTTGGTTATTCACCCTGTCCATGCCCCTCATGATTGTAGAGACCTCTATATGGTCACCCCACAGCCTCTGATGCTCCAGGGAAAACCGCCTCAGCCTCTGCTACATCCTTTTAAAAGTTTTTCTGAACCCTTTCAAGTTTGACAACATCTTTCCTGTAGCAGGGAGACCAGAACTGAACGTTGTTATTTTAAAAGCAGCCTCACCAATGCCTCGTACAGCTGCAACATATGGTCCCAACTCCTGTGTTCAAAGTTCAGACCAATGAAGCCAAGCATTCCAAACACCTTCACCGGCCTGTCTACCGCGACTCCATTTTCCAGAAACTGTGAACCTACCGTCCAGGCTCTCTTTGTTCAGCAACACTCCCCAGGACCTTACTGTTAAAGTGTTTAAGCCCTGCCCTGCATTGCCTTTCCAAAAGGCAGCACCTCACACTTATCTAAATTAAACTCCATTTGCCGCTCCTCGGCCCATTGGCCCGTCTTTGCTGTTCCCTACATCTCTAATTTTGTTGTCATCTGCAATCTTACCAACTGTAATTCCTATACTCACACCCAAATCACTTTTATAAATGATAAAATATAAGTGGACCCAGCATCGATCTTTGTGGCAGACTGCTGGTCACAGGCCTCCAGCCCAAAAAGCAACCCTCCACCACCACTCTCTGTCTCCTACCTTCAAGCTAATTCTGTGTTCAAATGGCTAGTTCTCCCTGGATTCCATGTGATCTCACTTGTTAACCATACAGAACCTTGTCAAACGCCTTGCTGAAGTTCATGTAGAAAATGTCTACTGCTCTGCCTTCATCAATCTTCTTTGTCATCCGATTCAAGGAAATCAATCAAGCTAGTG
Organism: Stegostoma tigrinum; assembly: GCF_030684315.1. NCBI lineage: Eukaryota > Metazoa > Chordata > Chondrichthyes > Orectolobiformes > Stegostomatidae > Stegostoma > Stegostoma tigrinum. The sequence goes on along the minus strand of NC_081395.1, from coordinate 11,758,718 downwards.
AGACGTGATTTCCCACACCCAAAGCCGTGCTGACTGTCCCTAATCAGTCCTTGCCTTTCAATGTGCCTATAAAGCCTGTCCCTCAGAATCCAAGTGTACCCACCACTGACACCCGTCTATAGTCCCGTACCATCTTTCCTGAAAGATGGCTCCATATTAGCCAAACTCCGGTCTTCCGCCACCTCACCCATGGCAAATATCTCAGCAAAGGGCCTGCCAATCTTTTCCCTAGCTTTACATAAAGTTCTGAGATACACCTGATCAAGTCATAGACTCATACAGCACGGTAACAGACCCTTTGGTCTAACCAGTCCATGCTGACCATAATTTCAAACTCAACCATCTGCCTGCTCTAGGCCCATATCCCTCCTAGCTTTTCCCATTCATGTACTTATCTAAATGTCATAAAGTCACAGGGCTGTACTGCTTGGAAACAGATCCTTTGGCTGAACTCATCCACACTGACCAGATATTCTAAAGAAATCTAGTCCCATTTGGGGGCGTTTGGCCTGTTTCCTTCTAAACCCTTTCTATTCATGTACCCATCCAGATGCCTTTTAAATAAATTTCTCTTTTAAATGTTGTAACAATACCCTCATCCACGACTTCCTCTGGCAGTTCATTCCACACACAAACCACTCTCTGGGTAAAAAAAATTGTCCCTCATATCTTTTTTTAAATCTTTCTCTTCTCATTTTAAGAATATACCCCCTAGTCTTGAAATCCCCCACCCTAGGGAAAAAAAAATCTGCCATTGACCTTATCCATATGTCTCATGATTTTATAAATCTCTATAACCATAAGACATAGGAGTGGAAGAAAGGCCATTCGGCCCATCAACTCCACTCCGCCATTTAAATCATGGCTGATGGGCATTTCAACTCCACTTCCCTGCACTCTCCCCATAGCCCTTGATTCCTTCTGAGATCAAGAATTTGTCGATCTCTGCCTTGAAGGCATCTAACGTCCCGGCCTCCACTGCACTCTGCGGCAATGAATTCCACGAGCCCACCACTCTCTGGCTGAGGAAGTGTCATCTCATTTCCGTTTTAAATTTAACCCCTATAATTTTAAGGCTGTGCCCACGGGTCCTAGTCTCCCCGCCTAACAGAAACAACTTCCCAGCGTCCACCCCTTCTAAACCATAACGCGACCTCTTAACCTCCTACGCTCCAGTGAAAGAAGTCCCAGCCTCTCCTTATAGTCTTGAACACTTCATTCCCCGACAACATCCTGATAAATCTCTTCTGAACCCTCTCCAGTTTAATCATATCCTTCATATAATAGGGTGACCAGAACTGGACACAGTGCTCCAGAAGAGACCTCACCAACGTCCTGTACAAGTACCACATAATGTCCCAACTTTGATGTGCAAATATTTCCCAGAAATTTATCTACCCTTATGTGTTTTAAGACCTCTAGCATCTCCTCTTCTGTAATATGGATGTATATGCTACAATACATTATATATTCCAGATGGTAAAATATCTTGTGGTGTCTTAGAGAAGACTTATTGAACCCAAAGGCTCAGTCAAGGAGGTCAGATTTAAGGATAATCCTCCATGATCATGAGGTAAAGTTCAGGGAGGGAATTCCAGAGCTCGCTGACCCCGGACAGCTGCAGGAAGGACTGGCAATGATGGAGCAATGAGAATGCTGGATGAGTTGGGAGGGGGGTGGGTGACGTTTGGGCGGAGGGAGGCAGAGTGTGGGTGAGGAGGTTGCGGAGACGTGGGGGCTTGGGAGATGGGGTGGAGGGTGCGAGGTCAAAATGGCTGAGCAGATGGAATTTGTAAGAATGAATTGAATAGAATTAGCTTTATTATCACAGGAGCACAGTGAAAAATTTACACATCACCACTTATGACACCATCTTAGGTACTTGTGCCTAGGTACAGCTTCTCGAGTAAAATTAGTAACATGAAGAGATAAAATGTCCAGCATTACAGACTTCAAAAGTACAAAATGACATTAAAAGTATAAAGAAATAAAATGTTCAAAATATCAGTCCTTCCCTGATTGTTTTAATTAAAACAAAGAAACTCTTTTTTAAAAAAAAGAGAAATTAATCCATTTCATGGCTCTCGACTCAAGTCCCAAACCCTCAACTGGAATTCCCAGTTGGATACTCCATGATGCTGAAGAAAATCCTCATGAAATCACAGAGAGACACCGACGAAGAACTGCCATTAAAGTGGCCCAAAAGGATTCCCAGGCTGGTCTTCGGAGTCCCGGGCCTCCTCTGCAAACCCAGTGCCTAAGCAGCTGAGCTTATTGCTGAAGGAATAGACTATAAAAGCAGGTACAGCAACAGCCTCATGGTATTATTGCTGGACCATTAATCCAGACACCCAGGTAACATTCTGAAGACAGGGGTTCAAATCCCGTCATGGCAGTTGGTGGAATTTGAACTCAGTTAAAAACCTAGAATTAAAGAATCTAATGATGACCGTGAATCCACTGCCAATTATTGGAAAACTCATCTGGTTCACTCATGCCCCTATAGGGAAGGAAACTGCCATCCTTACCTGGTCTGGCCTACATGTGACTCCAGACCCACAGCGATGTGGTTGACTCTTAATTGCCCCCTGGGTAATTAGGGATGGGCAATAAATGCTGCCTGGTCTGTGACATCCTCATCCTTTGAGTGAATAATAAAAGAAAGTTGTCACAACTTTGTAAGACATGAGTGAACCCACACCTGAAGGATTGTGTAGGGGCTTGCTCCCTTTACTTGAGGAGGGATGTAGTTGTAATGAAGGCAGTTGTGAGAAGTTTCACTCAGTTAATTCCAGAGAGGGGTTTGTCTTGTGAAGAGAGATTGAGTGGTTTAATCCTATCAATTGTAGAGTTTGGAAGAACGAGAGGGGATCTAATGAAGGTCAATAAATGCTAAAGGGTGATTGAGAAACAGGGGAGGATGTTTCCTCATGAGGGGGGTACATTGTAGAATGAGAGGTCATTGTTTCAAGATAAGAAGGGGCAGCAGATTTAAAACAGAGATGAGGAGGAATGGCTTCTCTCAAAGTGGACAGGGGCTGCTGTGTAATTCAGTGTCCCCAGAGTGTGTGGTGGGGGCGGGATTGGGGGTCACTGAGTAAATTTTTCAGGAGGAGATGGACAAATTTTAAATCAGGAACAGGTTTAAAGGGAGAGGGGCAGGAAGGTGGGGTTGAGGCCGAGATGAGATCAGCCACATTTGGATCGAATGGTGGGGCAGAATTGAGGGGCTGAATGGCCTACCCCGGTCCCATTTCTTATATTGGAAGGTTGGGTAGGCAGGATTGGGTGAGAGTCTGTATCAGACAGTCGGGAGTCTGGGTCGTGGGATTCTGCAGGGTCAATTCATCCGTGAAATGTCTACCTCCTTTCCATGTGGGGTGTAGGTGATGCCCATCACTTTGACTAATAGCTTTGAAGGAAATAAGCCAGAAGCAGAGAAAATAGGAGCAGGATGAAGCCATTCAGCCCTTTGATCCTGCTCTACCATTCAGTAGGATCAGGGCTGGTCATCCAACTCAGTCCCCTGTTCCTGCTTTCTCCCCCAATACCCTTTAAACCTAAAAACACTACATCCGATTCTTTCTTGAAAACATTCAGTATTTTGACCTCAACCGCTTTCAGTGACAGAGAAACCCAGAGGCCCCCCGCAACACTCTAAGGATTATGGGGTGGGCCATTTAGGACTGAGCTGGGGACAAATGTCTTCACCCAACTTTCATACGCAAAACTTCCCAGGGATTTATCTACCTTTATGTGTTTTAAGACCTCTAGCATAAAGTCCAAAGATGTGCAGGCTAGGTGGATCGGCTGTGCTAAATTGCCCGTCGTATTCAGGGGCGTGTGGGTTATAGGGGGATGGGTCTGGGTGAGATATATCTCGGGGCGGTGTGAACTTGTTGGGCCGAAGGGCCTGTTTCCACACTGTAGGGAATCTAATCTAATCTAAATCTAATCTTCTGTTCTGAAATATGGATGTGTATTCTATAATACGTTATATATTCCAGATGGTGAAGACATTTCTCCCCATCTCAGTCCTAAATGGCCCACCCCGTAATCCTTAGGCTGTGACCCCCTGGTTCTGGGCTCCCTGGGCCATCAGGAACATCCTTCCCGCGTTGACCCTGCCTGGTCCTGTTAGGGTTTTACAGGTTTCTGTGAGACCCCCCTCATTCTTCTAAATCCCACTCAGATAGAAAAAATGACCCTTTGTACATCTGCCCTGCCATCTCAGGAAATCCAGTCAGATGGCAGTGAGTAGGATGTTCCACACTGAGCTCCTCTGGCCCACCTGTCCTTTTTATTTCTTTGCCCTTTTTCACAGTTTTTAGCAGGTGCTAGAACAGGGCAAGGGGGATCCCCAGTCCCACAGCAGGGAGGTGGAGGTGGGAGGGTGGGGGAGCGGAATCCCCAGTCCCGGAGGAGTTGGGGGGAGCCCCAATCCTGCAGCAGTGGTGGGGGATATCCCCAGTAATGGAGGAGCGAGGGGTGGGGCGGGATCGCCAGTCCCGGAGCAGGGAGGGAGGGGGGGATTCCCAGTCCCGGAGCGGGGAGATGGGTAGTGGGAACCCCAGTCCCGGATCAGGGAAAGGAGGGTGAACCCGAATCCTGGAGCAAGGGAAAGGGGGGGAGCCCCATTCCCGGAGCAGGGAAAGTTGGGGGTGGGAGCCCCAGTCCCGGAGCAGGGAAAGGTGGTGGCGGAGGGTGGGGGGGTGCGGAAGCTGGAGCACACATGACTATAAAGGACAGTCTGTTCATTGTACAATCCCCCCATGGCTTGAACTATCCATCCTCACTCAGATAACAAGATCAAAACTACACCCAATAAAACAAAATGCTCTGAACGCTGCAAAGCTGAAACAGAGAATCTCAACGGGTCTGGCAACACCTGTGGAGAGAAATCAGAGTTAACACTGAGGACTGAGTGCCCCTTCCTCAGAACGCTGAGGAACATTTCGAGTCGGGTAGCTGAAGAATTATAGCAGACTTGAAATGTTAGCTCTGTCTCTCACTGCACAGATGCTGCTGGAATTTCTCCAGCGTTCTCTGACTGAGAAATAAACTCTGGCAGTTTGCTGCTGCACTGATACAGGGCTATTGCTGTGTTTGCGATCATTAACTGATATAATTAGCACCACATTTGTAACCCAGAGAGTCTGCATTTGCATCTACATTGGGCCTTCACCTTCTGCTAGCTTTGTGCTGGAGATCACATTGCAGACTGCAGACTGGGGCTTTCAATAGTCCATTAGCACCTCTTTGTAATTCTGAGACCTGTTTACACTGCTAGCCTTCACTTTCCGATTCCTGATGTACGAAGAAAAAGCCAGCACACAAAGTGAAGCAACGTGTCTGTTCATGTCAGTCCCCCACAGTGTGGTAGCAGGCCATTCAGCCCAGTGATCGTCACACCAGACCTTCTGAAGAGTATCCCCCACCCAGACTCAACCTATCCCTGTAGCCCTGCTTTCCCCATGGCTACAAAAACAGAAATTGCTGGAAAAGCTCAGCAGGGTCTGGAAGCAACTGTGAAGGGAAAAACAGAGTTAACGTTTCAGGTCTGGGTTCTGAGGAAGGGTCACCGGATCCGAAATGTTAACTCTGATTTTTCTCCTTCACAGTTGTTGCCAGACACTGCTGAGCTTTTCCAGCAATTTCTGCTTTTGATCCTGATTTACAGCATCTGCACTACTTTCAGTTTATATTTATCATTTCCCACAGCTAACCCAACCAGCCGGCACATCCCTGGGCACTATGGGACAATTTAGCACGGCCAATCCACCCTAACCTGCACATCCCTGGGCACAATGGGACAATTTAGCACGGCCAATCCACCCTAACCTGCACATCCCTGGGCACGAGGGGACAATTTAGCACGGCCAATCCACCCTAACCTGCACATCCCTGGGCACAATGGGACAATTTAGCACGGCCAATCCACCCTAACCTGCACATCCCTGGGCAAAATGGGACAATTTAGCACGGCCAATCCACCCTAACCCGCACATCCCTGGGCACTATGGGACAATTTAGCACGGCCAATCCACCCTAACCTGCACATCCCTGGGCACTATGGGACAATTTAGCACGGCCAATCCACCCGAACCCGCACATCCCTGGGCACGAGGGGACAATTTAGCACGGCCAATCCACCCTAACCTGCACATCCCTGGACACTATGGGACAATTTAGCACGGCCAATCCACCCGAACCCGCACATCCCTGGGCACGAGGGGACAATTTAGCACGGCCAATCCACCCTAACCCGCACATCCCTGGGCACTATGGGACAATTTAGCACGGCCAATCCACCCTAACCCGCACATCCCTGGGCACTATGGGACAATTTAGCACGGCCAATCCACCCTAACCCGCACATCCCTGGACACTATGGGACAATTTATCACGGACAATCCACCCTGACCCGCACATCCCTGGACACTATGGGACAATTTAGCACGGCCAATCCACCCTAACCTGCACATCCCTGGGCACGAGGGGACAATTTAGCACGGCCAATCCACCCTAACCTGCACATCCCTGGGCACAATGGGACAATTTTGCACGGTCAATCCACCCTAACCTGCACATCCCTGGGCACGAGGGGACAATTTAGCACAGCCAATCCACCCTAACCCGCACATCCCTGCGCACTATGGGACAATTTAGCACGGCCAATCCACCCTAACCTGCACATCCCTGGACACTATGGGACAATTTAGCACGGCCAATCCACCCTAACCTGCACATCCCTGGGCACAATGGGACAATTTAGCACGGCCAATCCACCCTAACCTGCAAATCCCTGGGCACAATGGGACAATTTAGCACGGCCAATCCACCCTAACCCGCACATCCCTGGGCACTATGGGACAATTTAGCACGGCCAATCCACCCTAACCCGCACATCCCTGGGCACTATGGGACAATTTAGCACGGCCAATCCACCCTAACCCGCACATCCCTGGGCACTATGGGACAATTTAGCACGGCCAATCCACCCTAACCTGCACATCCCTGGACACTATGGGACAATTTAGCACGGCCAATCCACCCTAACCCGCACATCCCTGGGCACTAGGGGACAATTTAGCACGGCCAATCCACCCTAACCCGCACATCCCTGGGCACTATGGGACAATTTAGCACGGCCAATCCACCCTAACCCGCACATCCCTGGACACTATGAGACAATTTAGCACGGCCAATCCACCCTAACCCGCACATCCCTGGGCACTAGGGGACAATTTAGCACGGCCAATCCACCCTAACCCGCACATCCCTGGGCTCTATGGGGCAATTTAGCACGGCCAATCCACCCTAACCTGCACATCCCTGGGCACAATGGGACAATTTAGCACGGCCAATCCACCCTAACCTGCACATCCCTGGGCACTATGGGACAATTTAGCACGGCCAATCCACCCTAACCCGCACATCCCTGGGTACTATGGGACAATTTAGCACGGCCAATCCACCCTAACCCGCACATCCCTGGGCACTATGGGACAATTTAGCACGGCCAATCCACCCTAACCTGCACATCCCTGGGCACTATGGGACAATTTAGCACGGCCAGTCCACCCTAACCTGCACATCCCTGGGCACTATGGGACAATTTAGCACGGCCAATCCACCCTAACCCGCACATCCCTGGACACTATGGGACAATTTAGCACGGCCAACCCACCCTAACCCGCACATCCCTGGACACTATGGGACAATTTAACACGGCCAATCCACCTTAACCTGCACATCCCTGGGCACTATGGGACAATTTAGCACGGCCAATACACCCTAACCTGCACATCCCTGGGCACTATGGGACAATTTAACACGGCCAATACACCTTAACCTGCACATCCCTGGGCACTATGGGACAATTTAGCACGGCCAATCCACCCTAACCCGCACATCCCTGGGCACTATGGGACAATTTAGCACGGCCAATCCACCTTAACCTGCACATCCCTGGGCACTATGGGACAATTTAGCATGGCCAATCCACCCTAACCCGCACATCCCTGGACACTATGGGACAATTTAGCACAGCCAATCCACCCTAACCCACACATCCCTGGGCACTATGGGACAATTTAGCACGGCCAATCCACCCTAACCCACACATCCCTGGGCACTATGGGACAATTTAGCACGGCCAATCCACCCTAACCCACACATCCCTGGGCACTGTGGGACAATTTAGCACAGCCAATCCACCCTAACCCACACATCCCTGGGCACTACGGGACAATTTAGCACGGCCAACCCACCCTAACCCGCACATCCCTGGGCACTATGGGACAATTTAGCACGGCCTATCCACCCTAACCCGCACATCCCTGGGCACTACGGGACAATTTGGCACGGCCAATCCACCCTAACCCGCACATCCCTGGGCACTATGGGACAATTTAGCACGGCCAATCCACCTTAACCTGCACATCCCTGGGCACTATGGGACAATTTAGCACGGCCAATCCACCCTAACCTGCACATCCCTGGACACTATGGGACAATTTAGCATGGCCAATCCACCCTAACCCGCACATCCCTGGACACTATGGGACAATTTAGCACAGCCAATCCACCCTAACCCACACATCCCTGGGCACTATGGGACAATTTAGCACGGCCAACCCACCCTAACCCGCACATCCCTTGGCACTTTGGGACAATTTAGCACGGCCAATCCACCCTAACCCACACATCCCTGGGCACTATGGGGCCATTTAGCACGGCCAATCCACCCTAACCCGCACATCCCTGGGCACTACGGGACAATTTAGCACGGCCAACCCACCCTAACCCGCACATCCCTGGGCACTATGGGACAATTTAGCACGGCCTATCCACCCTAACCCGCACATCCCTGGGCACTACGGGACAATTTGGCACGGCCAATCCACCCTAACCCGCACATCCCTGGGCACTATGAGACAATTTAGCACGGCCAACCCACCCTAACCTGCACATCCCTGGACACTATGGGACAATTTAGCACGGCCAATCCACCCTAACCTGCACATCCCTGGGCACTATGGGACAATTTAGCACGGCCAATCCACCCTAACCCGCACATCCCTGGGCACTATGGGACAATTTAGCACGGCCAATCCACCCTAACCTGCACATCCCTGGACACTATGGGACAATTTAGCACGGCCAATCCACCCTAACCCGCACATCCCTGGACACTATGGGACAATTTAGCACGGCCAATCCACCCTAACCCACACATCCCTGGGCACTATGGGACAATTTAGCACGGCCAACCCACCCTAACCCGCACATCCCTTGGCACTTTGGGACAATTTAGCACGGCCAATCCACCCTAACCCGCACATCCCTGGGCACTATGGGGCCATTTAGCACGGCCATTCCACCCTAACCCGCACATCCCTGGGCACTACGGGACAATTTAGCACGGCCAATCCACCCTAACCTACACATCAGTCACAGATAGTCACAGACAGTCACCCAAGGCTGGAATCGAACCCGGGTCCCTGACGTTGTGAGGCAGCAGAGCTAACCTTGGAGCCACCCATCCTGATGAAGGGTGTAAACCTGAAATGTTCATTTTCCTGAGATCGGAGGAACTGCAGATGCTGGAGAATCCAAGATAACAAGGTGTAGAGCTGGATGAACACAGCAGGCCAAGCAGCATCAGAAGAGCAGGAAAGCTGACGTTTCGGGCCGAGACCCTACTCCAGAAATTGAAGAAGAAGGGTCTAGGCCTGAAACGTCAGCTTTCGTGCTCCTTTGATGCTGCCTGACCCACTGTGTTCCTCCAGCTCTGTACTGTATTGGCTCTGAGACCAGCATCTGCAGTTCATTCTGTACCTGAACCACCATGCCAGGGATGGTAGAGAACAGGTGAAGAGAGCAGATATATGCCTGGCTCAAGAAATGGGTGCAAGGGGGAGGGTTTTAGATTTTTTCAAAAATAAGAAGAAGTGAGAATGCTGGAAATCTAAAATGAAAACAGAAATTGCTGGAGAAACTCAGCAGGCCTGGCCACATTTGTGAAGGAATAGTCTCTAGCACAGAGGTACGGTGTGAAAGGAGGTAGATTCAACACTGAGATGAGGAGAAGCTGCTTCTCTCAATGAATCTGCAAAACTCACTGTCCCAGAGCGAAATGGAGGCAGAAGCAATGAGCAGATTCAAGAAGGAAATAGAGATGTTTCAGACGAGAAGCGGGATATAGGGCGAGGGGGAGAATACAGGGAAGCGGATTGGAGACCAGGATAAGTTCAATCAGGGCCATGTTAAACAGTGGGACAGGATCCAAGGATGGAGTTACTCACTCCCGTTCCAACACTCCAATGAAATCCGAGATAGCGTTTCAGGCCCAGTGACCCTCCTTCAGAACACAGGGCTTTACGTTGCTGGGTCACTGGCACTGTTCCTGGGGAAGGTGGGGAATTTACAAACGGAACAGTCTGTTTCCGAACCAGAATGGGATCAATATCCTCGGGGCAGGGATCGCTCGTGCTGTTGAGAGGAATTTAAACCAGTTCAGCAGAGGGGAGGTGACACAGAGTGTTTCTGCAATTGGGACACAACATACTCTGGGCCAAGGCATCTGGGTTCAAGTCCCACCAGCTCCAGAGCTCCATAACAACATCGCTGAATACATTGGTAAAGAGCATCTCAGCCCTAGTAAGGGGCTATGGAGTGAGGCTGGATTAACATTTCCTTTGGAACAGAAACGATTGAGGAGGGGACCTGAAAGGGGTGTATAAGGGCAACATAGTGACTCTGTAGCTCAGCAGTTAGCGCTGCTGCCTCATGGCGCCAGGGACCTGGGTTCGATCTCACCCTTGGGCGACTGTCTGTGTGGAGTTTGCACATTCTCCCCATGCCTGTCTGGGTTTCTTCTGGGTGCTCCAATTTCCTCCCACAGTCCAAAAAGGTTAGGGTGGATTGGCCGTGCTAAATTGTCCCATAGTGCCCAGGGATGTGCAGGTTAGGGTGGATTGGCCGTGCTAAATTGTCCCCTAGTGCCCAGGGATGTGCGGGTTAGGGTGGATTGGCCGTGCTAAATTGTCCCATAGTGCCCAGGGATGTGCAGGTTAGGGTGGATTGGCCGTGCTAAATTGTCCCATAGTGACCAGGGATGTGCAGGTCAGGGTGGATTGGCCGTGCTAAATTATCCCATAGTGTCCAGGGATGTGTAGGTCAGGGTGGATTGGCCGTGCTACTTTGTCCCATAGTGCCCAGGGATGTGCAGGTTAGGGTGGATTGGCTGTGCTAAATTGTCCCATAGTGCCCAGGGATGTACAGGTTAGGGTGGATTGGCCGTACTATGTTGTCCCATAGTGCCCTGGGATGTGCAGGTTAGAGTGGATTGGCCGTGCTAAATTGTCCCATAGTGTCCAGGGATGTGCAGGTTAGGGTGGATTGGCCGTGCTAAATTATCCCATAGTGTCCAGGGATGTGCAGGTCAGGGTGGATTGGCCGTGCTACATTGTCCCATAGTGCCCAGGGATGTGCAGGTTAGTGTGGATTGGCTGTGCTAAATTGTCCCATAGTGCCCAGGGATGTGCAGGTTAGGGTGGATTGGCCGTGCTATGTTGTCCCATAGTGCCCAGGGATGTGCAGGTTAGGGTGGATTGGCCGTGCTAAATTGTCCCATAGTGTCCAGGAATGTGCGGGTTAGGGTGGGATGGGCATGCTAAATTGTCCCATAGTTCCAGGGATGTGCGGGTTAGGGTGGATTGGCCGTGCTAAATTGTTCCATAGAGCCCAGGGATGTGCAGGTTAGGGTGGGTTGGCCGTGCTAAATTGCCCCATAGTGCCCAGGGATGTGCAGGTTAGGGTGGATTGGCCGTGCTAAATTGTCCCATAGTGTCCAGGGATGTGCGGGTTAGGGTGGATTGGCCATGCTAAATTGTCCCATAGTGCCCAGGGATGTGCAGGTTAGGGTGGATTGGCCGTGCTAAATTGTCCCATAGTGCCCAGGGATGTGCAGGTTAGGGTGGATTGGCCGTGCTAAATTGTCCCATAGTGCCCAGGGATGTGCGGGTTAGGGTGGATTGGCTGTGCTAAATTGTCCCATAGTGCCCAGGGATGTGCAGATTAGGGTGGATTGGCCGTGCTAAATTTCCCCATAGTGCCCAGGGATGTGCAGGTTAGTGTGGGTTGGCCGTGCTAAATTGTCCCATAGTGTCCAGGGATGTGCGGGTTAGGGTGGATTGGCCGTGCTAAATTGTCCCATAGTGCCCAGGGATGTGCGGGTTAGGGTGGATTGGCCGTGCTAAATTGTCCCATAGTGCCCAGGGATGTGCAGATTAGGGTGGATTGGCCGTGCTAAATTTCCCCATAGTGCCCAGGGATGTGCAGGTTAGTGTGGGTTGGCCGTGCTAAATTGTCCCATAGTGTCCAGGGATGTGCAGGTTAGGGTGGATTGGCCGTGCTAAATTGTCCCGTAGTGCCCAGGGATGTGCAGGTTAGGGTGGATTGGCCGTGCTAAATTGTCCCATAGTGTCCAGGGACGTGCAGGTTTGGGTGGATTGGCCGTGCTAAATTGCCCCATAGTGCCCAGTGATGTGCAGGTTATGGTGGATTGGCCGTGCTAAATTGTCCCATAGTACCCAGGGATGTGCGGGTTAGGGTGGATTGTCCGTGCTAAATTGTCCCATAGTGTCCAGGGATGTGCGGGTTAGGGTGGATTGGCCGTGCTAAATTGCCCCATAGTGCCCAGTGATGTGCAGGTTATGGTGGATTGGCCGTGCTAAATTGTCCCATAGTACCCAGGGATGTGCGGGTTAGGGTGGATTGTCCGTGCTAAATTGTCCCATAGTGCCCAGGGATGTGCAGGTTAGTGTGGGTTGGCCGTGCTAAATTGTCCCATAGTGCCCAGGGATGTGCAGGTTATGGTGGATTGGCCGTGCTAAATTGTCCCATAGTACCCAGGGATGTGCGGGTTAGGGTGGATTGTCCGTGCTAAATTGTCCCATAGTGTCCAGGGATGTGCGGGTTAGGGTGGATTGGCCGTGCTAAATTGTCCCATAGTGCCCAGGGATGTGCGGGTTAGAGTGGATTGGCCGTGCTAAATTGTCCCATAGTGCCCAGGGATGTGCGGGTTAGGGTGGATTGGCCGTGCTAAATTGCCCCATAGTGTCCAGGGATGTGCAGGTTAGAGTGGATTGGCCGTGCTAAATTGTCCCATAGTGCCCAGGGATGTGCAGGTTAGGGTGGATTGGTGTGCTAAATTGCGCCTCTGCTGCACCCTGGGGCAGATAATGCCCAAACCTCCCTCTAAGTGAAGGAATTTCTCACTATCTCTGTGACAAACAATCTTCCACCCTACCTGTGCTGAGACTGTGTGCCCCCCTGTTCCAGACCTCTTCAGAGATATGGGTGATACTGCATATAATTCAGGTCTCCCTGCTGTAGGAAGGATGGTATTCAACTTGAAAGGGTACAGAGAAAGATGTTGCCGGGGTTGGAGGGTTTGAGCTACAGGGAGAGGCTGGGGCTATTTTCCCCGGAGTGTCGGAGGCTGAGGGGGTGACCTTATAGAGGTTTATAAAATCATGAGGGGCATGGATAGGGTGAATAGACAAGTTCTTTTCCCCAGGGTCGGGGTAGTCCAAAACTGGAGGGGCGTAGTTTTAAGGTGAGAGGGGGAAAGATTTAAAAGGGACCTGAGGGGCAACTTTTTCACACAGAGGGTGGTGTGTGTATGGAATGAGCTGCCAGAGGAAGTGGTGGAGGCTGGTACAGTTACAGCATTTAAAAGGCACCGGGATGGGGACATGGATAGGAAGGGTTTAGAGAGATAGGGGCCAAATCCCGGCAAATTTAGGATATCCGGTGGGCTCGGACGAGTTGGATCGAAGGATCTGTTTCCGTTCTGAATGGCTCTGTGGCCTTCATTGCACGGATTCTGCCAGCTTCATTGATCTAGCCCCTCATTCTTCTGAGTACAAGGCCAGTCACCTCAATCTCT